>NW_019174408.1:1095592-1096607 GCF_002260705.1 Seriola dumerili
CTGCCCCCCCCCCCCTCTCCTTGCAGATCGTGCACTGTGACCTGGCTCTCAGGAACATCATGGTGAACAGGTTTCCCTGGGAGGTGAAGGTGGCCGAGTTCGGTCTGGCCCGAGACTTGACCCGTTTAACGAGCCGCCGCAGCAGCCGCTGGAGGAGCCCCCGGGTGAGAGCACGTGACCCACACACACTGTGAAGCCTGCTGTTACTGATCTCACCTGCAGGACAGGTGACGCTCAGAGGTCACATGACTTGACTTAAGTCACAAAGTTGAGGACTTGAGACCTGCTGGATGGACTTGGTGTCATGGCGGATAGCAGATATTTGATATTTAAACAGAACCATCGTCCTATAATCACATTTACATTAATTAACTCACCAGGTTTGTTTTTATTTGATTTATATTTAAAATAACTTTCACTTTCGGTCTCAGCTCCGGTCAAACGTCGGTGTGAGTTTATGTTCAGAGGAACTCACAGATGTGTAACATCTCAGAGGTTCAGGTGAATGTGAGAAGTTTTGACATGTGGTCAGTGTTGGAAGATCCACACGTAACTGAAACATCTGATCTGAACTTCGTCTGTCCGGTTTGAAACCATGTCAACTGTGTGTGTGTGTGTGTGTGTGTGTGTGTGTGTGTGTGTGTGTGTGTGTGTGTGTGTGTGTGCGTGTGTGTGTGTGTGTTTGTGTTGAGTGGAGTTTGGAAACTTCTTCTGAACAGGAAACAGTATCACGTGTGGTCTTGATGAGAAGCAGTAACAAAGTCATAATCACCCTGATATTTAACAGCTGCTGTCTCTGATTGTTGTTGTGGTTGTTGTGGTTGTTGTTGTTGTTGTTGTTGTTGTGGTTGTTGTTGTTGTTGTGGTTGTTGTTGTTGTTGTTGTGGTTGTTGTTGTTGTTGTGGTTGTTGTTGTTGTTGTGGTTGTTGTTGTTGTTGTTGTTGTGGTTGTTGTTGTTGTTGTGGTTGTGGTTGTTGTTGGTGTTGTTGTGGTTGTTTTTGTTGTTTTGGTTTTT
>NW_019174408.1:1096632-1110852 GCF_002260705.1 Seriola dumerili
TGGTTGTTGTTGTTGTTGTTCTGGTTGTAACGAGCTGCTCGTCAGTTTGTAAAGCCTCAGACTGGAGCAGTTTTTCCGTTCCCTGCTGCAGCAGCGGGTTCCTCTGCGCTGGTATCCACCTGAGTACTTCAAGAACAACTACTACAGCTTCAAGGGAGACGTGTGGGCGTTCGGCATCGTGCTGTGGGAGATGCAGATGTTTGGTGAGTCGGTCACTCAGGTAACGGCAGCTGTGACGTGTGAGACTGATGTCAGGTAAAGATCAGACTGGCTGGTTCTGGTCTTTATTCATCATCCCTGTCACACACTCAGAACCAACAGATGTTACCTCATAATTTACTTATGTATTTACGTAGGAGTGAGGAACTCATCTCCAGATCAGTGATCTTGGTCTTGGTGGAGTCTAAACATGATGATGGCCTCAGAACACACAGGCTTATTCTTATGAAATGATTAAGAGAATTAAATTAAAACTTGTTAGTATAAATGTCATAAAGAGCCTCAGCAAAAAAGTGAACTGTCGCGTCAGTGTATTTTATTTTGAAATGTACATTTTCAGGAACTTTGCCGTACCCAGACCTGGAGACCTCCGAGGCTGTGGTGTACCACATCTGTATCGGCCATAAAAACACGAACCCTGAAGGCTGCAGACCGGAGATGTGAGTAAAACTATCTCAATTAAAACTCAAGAATAATAATAATTTATTAGATTTTGTTTCATTTACTTTTCAAAAAGCTAAATTTGACACGTTGTCTTAAGTTGGCTGAACACTCTCTGGGCTGTATTGTGATAAATAACAGCTGCGTCTTTGGATTTTTGTGCACAAATAATATTTTATTATCATAATGTGATATTCCAGCAGTGTTTCCCTCACTGTAAATCTGAACACTCAGAGGCAGAAACCTCTGTGATATTAGAGACTGATCAATCATTAATCATCATCAATCAATGAAACATCCCTCAAAATATGAATCTAACTTTTGAAACAGGTTCAGATTATTTCATGTCCCCAGCTGTATATTATATATGTTTGTTGCTCCTCAGACTTCACATCATGCGAGACTGTTGGCAGGAGCCCTACACCCTGAGGCCCTCCTTCACAGACATCATCCAGATGTTGGAGGACGTCATGGAGAATGACGCGGTAAGAAACAGCTGGATAAACTAATTTCAATACTTTACATTATTGATTTTTGATATTTTAAGGATTATGTCATTAATTGAGTCAGAATAAACCTCGGACCTTGATTGCACTGCTTTAACCAAATTCAGCTTTACACTGAGGAAGGACCGCCTACTAATAAATACTAATAAATAAATAAAATAAATAAATGTATGAATAAATAAATAAATACATGTAAAAATAAATAAATGCATAAATAAATAAATAAATGAATTAATTAATTAATTAACACATAAATAAATACATTTAGAAATACAGAAATAAATATATAAATATATAAATATACATACAAACACAGAAACATCATGTCAGTGAGTGTTTAATATGAACAGGTGGAACTTATATATATCAAATAATAAACTGTTTTACCTTAATAAAAATAATAAACATAAAAACATTTTGGTAATAAAAAAATTCTATCTCTCTATTTTTACATTTAAAGTTTGAATGTTAACACGTATGTCAATATGACACATGACTTCCTGTGTCTGAGTGGATGTTAGTGAGGACAGACTGAGAGACAACAAACATGTTACATCACAGTTTTGGACAAACACTAGATTGTAGTTATGTTTTGTTTCTGTGGTTGAATTAAAATCTGTCTTCTTCTTCTCTGCAGGATTATGTGGACGTTGTGAATCCACATCTTATGGTGAAGGAAGACACCGAGTATCATGAAGCCAAATGTCTCCGAGCTGCCAGCATCACCGTGGACGATACAAATCCCATTTAAACAAATCCACTGCAGCAACAGATCAAACTGTTCCCTGTACATTTACATACACGCAACGTTTTGTGCTGTCTGAGAGATGGCAGCTGTGAGAGGATCAGAAGAAAAAAATACAAATGGAAAACAGCATAATGTTTTATGGATGATAAAAATAATATACTTTCATGTGATTTTTTAACTTTGGTTTTTCTTTGTTTTTTATCCTATTTTTACTAACTCAAATAAAATATAAATTTTTATATGCAATGTGTAAATTCTACTTTTTCACTACAATGATGTAGAGCAGCACAAAACCCCCCAAACATGTTAATAATATGGTAATAATATAATTATTTTATTATTTACTGTTATATTTTAAATTCCAGTTTTTTGTTTTATTATTGATTTTCATTATTATTTTTCCTCAAAATATCAGTGAACCAAATAAATATTGGCAGCACATTATAGGGCATAATAGAGATTATGTAGAAAATACAAATACATGAACTACGGAAGAGGATTCCGTGAATTTTATTTTAATTTAATTTTATTTAAATTTTTTTTAGAAATCTAAATTTATTTATTTATTTTTCCTCATGTGACCCTAATTTAAATAAAATAAAATAAAAATAAAATTCACGGAATCCTCTTCCGTAATGAACGCTGAGAGGAAAAAAAATTAAAATAAAAAAAAAATTAAAATAATAAAAGGGTGAGAGTTTGGAGTTTCACATGTTTATGAAAAATATTTTATTCAAGTAATTTTGATATTTTCGAGGAGAACAAACAGCAGCGTGTTCACTGTACATCCTGTCACGGGAGCGCGCACAAGTAAAGCGGAAGCTACTGGACGGTGTAATGATTTTAAGATAACTTGAAATTTTTTTTTTTTTTTATTTAAAAAAAATTGCATTATTTTCAAGCTTTAAAATCATTACAGCGTCTGCTAGTTTCCGCTTCAGCTGCGCGCGTCCCCGTCACGGGCATGTGCGCAGGCACACAAAAGTCGCCGTAACACCGGGAGCGGTCTCCTCCAGTGAATTCCTCCGAGTGGTGCTGCTCCTGGACACGCCCCCTTCTCCCTCTGTCAGCCAATGAGCTCCACGCTGGGAACACGCGTTTTTACGCCACAGTGAAGCGGAGAACTCGGTCCCAGTTTGTGATTACCTGTCATTCACAGTGAGTGACTCCGACACCATGAGTCTCCGTGTGTTAGAGATCATCTTCTTCTTCTACTTCGCCTCTCACATCCCCATCACGTTGTGTATTGACCTCCAGGCGCTGCTGCCCGGACATGTGTACCCACAGCCGGTGAGTGAACACACTGCAGCCGCCTCCTCCTGACGGTGTAACCTCCATGTGTCTCAGTCTGATCTGTGTCTCCTGCAGCTGAGGGATCTCTTGCGGTGGTACGGTGAGGCGTTCAAAGACCCCATGGTCCTGGATCCTCCTCAGTGGTTCAGGTCCTTCATCCTGTGTGAGGCTCTGTTTCAGACGCCTTTCTTTCCCGTCGCAGCTTACGCTTTTCTAAAAGGTCAGTGAACAGTTACTGCCTGGCGTTACACAGGAAGTACGTGCATGTAAATATTAATAGATTGTTATAATTTCATACAACCAATAAATGAATTCGGCATCTATTTCTTAATCTAATTAAATACCATATCCTCACAGAGTAGACTTATGTTTTCTCTCTTTCACAGTTTCTGTTAAACATTCAGAGCTAGCAGCTGATCTCTGTTCTCTGACAAAGTCTTGCTGAACCACAGTGAGACCTGAATAAGGTCTGAAAATATATTTCTGATGCACTTGAACAGTTAATGATCCCGCATTAAATTAGACTTAATTTCTGTCCACTACGAACTACAGTTCTCACCTGACCCCTGCTGGATTTTTACTGTAATTACATAAGAAACTCAGAACAGGTGTAGAGGATAGAGGATTTAAAGCTGCAGTATGGGACATTTTTTTAGGCAATAAAAAGAATACATTTTATTTAGAACACATTTTTATTCATTTCACCCAGTTGTGAATGCCTATTAAACCCTTTTCTTTGAAATTAAATTGAGTTTGGTTGAATTAAACTTCAAGTCCACAGAATTAAAAATATATATATTTCCCATCTTATTCTGGATAATGAAAAGACTTCACTGTTATCATTGTGTTGTTGTTGGAACTACTTTTTTCCAACGTGTCCTGCAGCCTGTAGCAGGTGTTGATCTCTCAGTGTGTTTACTGTCAGGTGGCTGTAAGTGGATCAGGACTCCTGCCATCATCTATTCCACCCATGTGGCCACCACGCTGGTCCCGATCCTGGCCCACATCCTCTTCCACCAGTTCCCTATGAAACCTCACCCCGGGCCCCAGACCCTGCAGGAGCGCTGGCTGCTGGTCTCCATATACGCTCCCTACCTGCTGGTCCCTGTGCTGCTGCTCCTCACCATGCTGCTGTCCTCCACATACAGCACCACCTCCACATCTGGACAAACATCAGCCAAGAGCAAGAAGAAGAACTGAGACATCTCCAGACTGCACCTGTTTCATTTTTTCTGATTTTAGAGGATATTTTTCTACATTTCTGATTGTATGTGATACAAACATCTGAAGTGAGTGTGAGTCCTACTGCAGAACACTATTATTGTTGGGGAGACATTACCACTGTTAAACCATCCAGAATGAACACTTTTAATAAGTGAACCCTGGTTTGTTGTATTTTTTATCAGGAAGTCACATTAAAACATTTAGAAAGGTTAAGGTATAAATGTGTCTCTTTGTAAAGGTTTTGTCATTGTTGCTGCTAGTCATGTTTTCCACCACCAGAGGGCGTCATATCTAAACACAGTGTGCACACCTTAGAATACAGTTGAGCAATAAACTCACTCCCCTGTATGTTTTATATATATATATATATATATATATATATGCTGTGTAGTCATTATCTACTCACAGCCTGAATAATGTTCTGACATACACTGTGTTATTTCTTTGTCAGAATCAGGACCTGTGTTTTATGTTTATCATGTCACAACATCAAAACTACATTGAAATACACCATCAGGGCAGGTTGACAGACGTTTCCTCCTGTTTCACTTTAATTCTCTTTGTTCCAAAAGATTAAAAAAGTAATAATACAGTTGTAAATATATGAAATATAAATGATACAACTCAAGAGTTCCTCGGATACATTCATGTAGTGTGTATCCAAATACACTCCAAATTCATTTAGATCAATTTAATGATTTGAACTAAAGTCAAGCTAAAACAGTTCCTCCATTTTCAGACTCCTGTGCACACATGAGTCAAACACCTTTGACCAAACATGCATATTACTGTTACATAAACATTCTGGTTATTATATATTATCATATATGATGGACAGAAAAAAATAACAAGTACATATATATATACATATATTATACATATATTTATATGTATATATATATATATATACATAAATGAATAAATATAGAACTAAATAATTGAATACATTCATAAATATAAGATAAAAAAATGAATAAATGTAAAAATAAAAAAATAACAAAGAAATCAATTTAAAAATATTGAAAAAGCATTTTTCATTACCAAAATGCATTTATTTATTTATATATTTATAATTATGTAATGTTTTCTCAAGCGGTCCTCAAAGCTCCATTAGCCGGACTAACCCTTGCAGCGGAAGGAGAGACTGAGGCTGGCCTCCGCGGAGTGATAGCGTATAAAGCAGGAGCACGGCACTAGTTGTCAGTATTGTTTAGGTGAACGTCAGGAGCAGAGGACGCTGTGTGTTCTGATGCGACAGAGCTGGACAGTGATTTAAAAACTCTGCCGTTTATATTAACCGGTTAACGGACAGTGTCTTAATGCGGAGGACAGTTTAACGGAAGGCGGCAGCTGCTCCCGGTGCTAACGTTAGCTGTCACTTCAGACCTGACGGAGGAAACAACAAAGTGTTCTTTAAATGTCTCGCGGCTGAAATTAACGCTCGCCGCGGGAAACGTCAGTGTTTTTCGGGAGGACAGATGTGTCTCATGGACTCGGACATGAAGACAAATAAGGACTAAAACGCCTTCAGATCTACGACAGCTCTGTGTTGACATCTGCTGCATCCTTCAGATTGAGGCTAGCTCGCTCGCTGATGTTAGCTAGCTTCATATGTTGCTGTAGCTTATATATTGCAGACACACGCAGGTTAAATCATTCAGTGTCACCAAACCGGCTAACAGTATTTTGTTAGCTAATGTTATTGTTAGCATGTTTGCTAACGAGACTTGCTCCGGGCAGCAGCTATGGCGCTAGGTGTAGCCACAGGTTTATGTCACAGTCGGGCTAACAGATAGCTCGGTGTCTGCAGCCAGCTCCACTGTTTGCATGGTCATGTCCAGCAGGCTTGGCATCATGTAGACTGTCCCTCTCATCAGGTTAGGTGACCGGGGGACACGCAGTGTGTTAGTGAGCCTCCTCGGAGAGCAGAGCAAAGCGGGACTGCAGCTATCCAACTGGGTCAAAGACTGACAGCTGGCACTGATAACACTTTAGCACAGAATCGTCGCTAGCCATGCTCAGAGCAGTCCGCTCTGTGTGATATTACAAACATCCCAACCCACTTGGAGTGCGCGTGAATGCATCATGTCCCGACTGCATCTCTTATTTATGCAATAAGGCAGCTTGTCATGAAATAAACCCGCAGCTAGCAAAGAAGCAGCATCGCCAGGACTGAGTGGATAATTTGCCCCGGAGGAGAGCAACATTCAAGGCTTATCCACCAGCTGGACCATCGGCCCCGCCACGATGGAGACGGTGGGAGATTTCGAGTACAGCAGAAAAGACCTGGTTGGTCATGGAGCATTTGCTGTGGTGTTCAAAGGGAGACACAGGAAGGTAAATAAAAAGCTTCTTCCCTTCCTTCATTCCCCATCTTCATTTGGAAATCTGGGTCAGTGCAGGATGCAGTTCTGCAGCACCATATGTGGGCTGTCACCTTATTTTGGGGGGTGGTGGTGTTGGTAATATTTACAGCTGTTTTTATGACCAATCATCTCCATCCAGGCTGATGTAATGCACAGTCCTGCTGTAACAGGTGATTTCAGTGTCATTCCACCTGCCTGATGTTGTTTGTGGAAGTGTATTTATATATATGTGGTTTGGTTCATTCATGAAACGCAGTCAGGCAGCAGTGAATGACTTGCTGACGTACTGAGGCAGGAGGAGGAGGAGGGAGGATCGGCTGCAGCGTTTTCCCCCTTTTTGTGCTGTTTTAAGGACACAAGCTCTCCTTATGTAAGAGCTGCACACGCTCCATTCAGACTGAAGCACTGGAACCTGTTAGTTCATTAGTGTAAAACTCAGAAATTCAATTAATTCATTACGTTTGACTCGTGGTGTGTTTCTGTCACAGGACACTAAGATGGTGGGTTTGTTTAGATGCAGGAGATGACATCATGTTGCCCCCATTGCCGCTGGTGTGAGACAGATGGTCCTGAACTCCTCAATGAAAGCCACATTACAGCACCCCCCCTCCCTGCTGCAGCTTCTATCTGCCTCTACATGAATCTACAACCTGCAAACAATCACTCCGGGTCACACGTGCACAGCTTGAGCATCCACTAACTCACATGCTGCCACCCTGTCGTATTAAAACAGAGCTGGCATGTGATCAATGTATTTACTGTTTAAGTCCTATCATCTGCATGATGCCATTTAGCCTATTTATAGGATTATTTCCACCTTGGATCCACAGGAAGGTTAGAGCCACCTGCACTGGGCCGTGTTGTTGGATGTTTCTATCTGGGCTCAGGTTACACTGTAATATCGTGTTGTTATGCAGTGGAGATGAGGCAGGACAATCGGCTATTTGTGTTCAAAGTCGTGTTTCTCAGTATTTAATAACCGCTGCCAAACAAAAAGAACGTAAATTCTGGAATTGTAATTAATAATGTAGGTTTTATGTCAAAATTTAATTAGTTTACATCCTCACAGATTTCTACAACTCTTCATAAACATGTACAGCTCTCAGACACAAGTTGCATCACAGGACAGCATGTGTGTGAGATGTGTTCAGTGTGAATTAGGGCTGCACGATATGCAGAAAAAATAAATCATATAGCAATTATTTTGGCAGATTTTGCAACATGAGTCATTATTTCAGTTTTATTCATTTTCTTTTTTACTGAAAGAAATGTAAGAATGATTATGTGATTTTTGTCCCTTTTACATCTGGAGAATATGATTTGCAGGTCGAGGCGTCTCCAGCACCACAACACTGATGGTGCTGGCGTTTAATTGTGCAGCACTAGTGTGAATCATCAGGAATGTAAAAGGATGCACAGTGAAGCTGCAGCTGACATTTAATTTCACTGTCGGTCAATCTGCCAAATACATTATCAATTCATCAATTAATATAGTTCAGTTTACAGTGATGTAATCAGAGAAAAGGAGCGGTTGTGATTGTGAAGCATGTCAGTATTATATGATTTGGTTTTTTTTTTTTATGAACTCACAAAATACAAACAGAATAAACAAAACATAAGTTACATAATATTGATATAAACCCAATCCTAAACCAGTGTAACCTCAAACAGTATCAGCCAGAAGTGCTGTTAATATGCCTGAACTCAGGCTGCGCTCTTTTGTTACGACACAAATAGCTTGCAGTGTAAATACAGCCCTGACAGAAAACAGCCACAGCAACATCAGGACAAATACTGAGCTAAAACAAAAATGTTGGTCTCTGCTTTTTTTTCCTGCTTCCCTCCGTCTTTATATTGACAGCAGGTACCTTTCCACTGGAGCTCACGTTATTCACGTTACTCCAAAGTTAAACTTCATCATTTCTTTCTGATGTGTTCACATACATGCAAAGTCTCTAGACGAGCATATTCAAACATTTTTCAGGTTCTTATGTGATAAAAGATATTTGATATATAATGATGTTCATGCTCCTTTGGTGTCACGGTCCTGTTACAACAGCTCCAGCGTCAGTCTGCAGTGCTGCTGATACTAATCTCTCTGTGTGTTGCTCACACCTCTATAATCGGCTGTGATTCATAAATGGGATCACGCTTTATTCTGGAAAATGAGAGCGTGCAGAAGAATGACTCTGAGCAGAGGATCCTGCCTCACTCCACACTGCTTAAAGGGACAGTTTGGGTTATCTGACGTGGGGTTGTGTGAGGTAATCATGCATAGTTGGTACATTACCTGCAGTAGATTCAGATCAGTGCGCTGCCAGTTATAAGAGACGGCAGGAGCACCGGTACACTAGCAGAGTGATGAGCTGCTGTGGGCAGGGCCAGCAGAAAATAACATGTTTTAGACACTTCTTCACTCCTAAACTGAATCTACTGCAGGTAACACACTGACTATACATGACGACCTCACACAACCCCACGAATAATCCCTTTAACTCCTCAATCATGTGGCGCTCCACCGAGCCACCTCCTTCCCTCTCACCTCCCAGCGTTGCACGATGGCCAGCGGGGTCACTTTTTATTTATTAACTTTTTCTGTGTTCAGCAGCTCAGTCGCACTCGGCTGAGCGGGTTGTCAGTGAACTGGGGATGGATACAGCTCGGTTAGCCGTGTCAGCCTCCAGGCGGAGCGCACCCGCAGAGCAAGAACATCTCCTATTAACCTAGATCCATTTGGAAAGCGGTTCTTTTTATACACAGAATTCCTTCCTTTCCTTCCTGTCTCACTCTCCATGTTGACTTCATTTGACCACAGTACAGTCTGTGTGTTTTTTCTCAAGGGCACAGAAACAGTCTGGGACTCTGCTGGGTTTATTTCTGCCGGGTGTTTGCATGTCCTGAGGGCCGTCCAGCTCACGTGAGCTCCAGAAGTCTTTTTATACTCGCTCCAGGAGCTCATCTGGAAATATTATATCAGCCCCAACCCCCTCCTCTCTTAGCTTTTAGTGTAAGTAGGCTGGCTGCTGTCATCCGAGTGCCTCGTCATTCAGCGTGTCATTCAGCGCAGAAGAAACTCAAGAGACCCAGTGTTACTGGGACAGCTAAAATTTCCTCCATCCTTCCAGCCATCTCTTACACAGTGATGCTGACAATGCAGCTTATGGCAATTGAGCTTGGCTTTTAGGACACACACACACACACACACACACACACACACACACACACACACACACACACACACACACACACACACACACACACACACACACACACACACACACTCACATATATTCTGCTCTGGTCTTTTTTAAATGTCACATTGTTTTAAAAAAGAAGGGCTGGGTAATCTGGTGAAAACCCATTGGATGCCACATGCATCATGTCAGGAAAAAAAAACACATGTAAAATAAGAATTACAGAAAAGTAATTGTGTAAAACAAAACATTAAACGTCAGGGGAAAAGAGCACAGCTGGTATTTTACAAAGCACAAACTGGATGTTCCCTAAATGTCTCACATGCAGACTGTTAGATGATATAAGTTACCAATGTTCCCTGAACGCCTCACATGCAGTCTATGTTAGACACTAGCTACATCACTCCTCATCAGGGGCCCCACCTCGGGAGGTTTAGGGCTGCAGCAGTTCACTGTACAGTGTCTTTATGGGGGTGTTTAAGGGGCTTTATAGTTGCCATTGCAAAATGTGCCAATATGAGGGGCCATCGGGGCCCTTTACCCCTTCAGGGACCCCAAACATTTGCCTGGTTTGCGCCTCTGTTAATGGCTCATATTTAATAAATGTAACTGTTAAGCTGTCTGTTAAGTTCACTAATGGCGGGATGAGACCTCCGGTGGTTCACCACCTTGACTCAACAGTTTCCTGAGGGAAAGCTGGACCCAGCTGCGTCTGCAAGACTAGATGGTCTCCTTTAATTGACAGCTAGTTGGTGCACTTCCTGTAGTGGCTGATGAATGTCAGTTTGGTAAATGTAGGAAATAAGAAGAAGCAGATTGATGTCTGTGCCAAAGACTGGAATTAGATGCTGTTTGATATTGTTTGTGAAGGATCACAGAATGAAACACATGTACTGGATTTGAATCCTTGTCCTGCTCTGTGCTCCACAGAAGACCGACTGGGAGGTGGCCATCAAGTGCATCAATAAGAAGAACCTGTCCAAGTCCCAGATTCTTCTTGGCAAGGAAATCAAAATCCTGAAGGTCAGCGCCACACTTAATTGCCTCTCACTTATCTCCTGTGTGTGCTTAAAGAATGACTGACCCTGTGTGAGTCGGCACCTCTGACAGTGGAGCCTCGACCTCCCTGACAGAGATATCAATGGAGGTGATCCCGTCAGCTGCTGAGGAAGACTTAAAGCTCCTGCTAATCTTGTTTTTCTGTGTTTACTCAGGAGCTGCAGCATGAAAACATTGTGGCACTTTACGACGTCCAGGTAAGTTTTCTTTTTTTTTAAATTTTCTGCTTTAAAGTTCCTCCAGACATGTTTTAAACTCTGTAAAAAATCCTCTGCTCTGATTCATATTTAACTTGGTTTTCACACATCAATAGTGAAGAAGAAGAAAAAAATCAAGTTAGTCTAGTCAGCATCTCTTCAGAACGGTTAGCGTAGTTAGCATCTTTCATCGTTTATTTGTGGTTCAAGCTGGAAACACTCAGTCGTGGTGTTGACTGATTATTTCTTTCATCATATAAGAAACATGATATGGATGGTAACAAGATTAAATACTTGATTTTCATCAAAGTGGTCTATAATAAGTTTAATGATAATATAATGTGATACACTCAAAGAGCACTTTATTAGGAACTCTTGAGCACCTGCTTATTCATGCCAATGTCCAATCAGCAGTACATAAACTCCTGCAGATACTTCTGTTACTGTTCTGATATTGAGTCTCTAGAATATTTTTTTATACTTTAATGTTTATAAGACACTGCTCCTATGTGGTCATGTGACTGATGACCCACACTGCTTTGTAATAAGTGGTCAGTCAGTGATCATGTGGCGTGATTTGTCGAAATCAAAAGCACACTGAGGCTGTGGAGAGCTGGATGTAAAACTGCAGTTTCATTCATTTCTAAGAATAGACTTTACGAGACTACGTCATTCAAACACACCACGTTGTGTTTGAGGCCTGGTGAAAGTATGAAGTATGACCTAGTAGATAAGAGTGCATTGTGCTGAGTCTGAAAGGCCATACTGTCTGTACACTGTCACACATACAGGACGATGCACCAGTATCCACTCAGCTCAGTCTCAGATCACATATTCCTGGCTCGTCCTCCTTCACACCCTCGTGGATTTTTAAAGAAATGTGTTTTTGGAAACAAACACGCGTCGCCGGAGGCAGAATATGAAGCTGTGTGTTTTTCAGAGCTTCCTGTCATTACTGGCATTAGAGATGTTTAGTTGTTTTCTGCACACAGAGATGTGCTGCTTGTTCCTGACTGATGGTGGGCGTCGTGAGAGGCTGCGTTTATGTCGTGGTTTGCAGCTGAAACAGATGTTAGTGTTTGTAGTTTTATGGTGAACAGAGACTCTTTGAATAGATGCAGCCAGCGGTAAATGATTAGATTCATGTTGACCTGTTAAATATGTTTCTCATCGTGTGAACATACAAAAAACGATGACTGGATCTGAATCTATAAAGCTTCTTCTCTGATGTTTGTTATAATGTCCAGAACTGGCTGTAAGAGCTCCTTACATCTTCCATTGAGGAGATACAAAGGGAGGGATGGGCAGTGAGGTAGAAACGGTTGAAGTGATGATGAAGCACTTCCCACGTAGTTGTGGGTACTTCCTGTGTTTGCGTCAGTCCTCCCACAAGGACCCTTCTGACCAGTCCATCCACCCTCCCACTTCTCCACCCATGTCCTCATCCCTCCATCCACTCAGTCCTGCTGATGTAATAACCTCAGCCAGAGGAGCCCAGTCATAATAACTCAGCGGGCAGGGAAGCTTCCCTCAGTGACGAGACTGTAAGAAACGCACAGTATAATAATGATTTATACATCTGGCTCTTTATTTTCATATTCAACTAAATCGGCTGTTTTTGTTTCTTGAAAACAGAGAAAATAATAACCTTAAAGAACATGTTCATTTGTTTTTATTTAAAAAAGAAAGTCTATGAGTATTTATAGTGTGTGTGTGTATATATATATATATATATATATATGTGTCATTAGAGATTGTACCAAAGATGGTGCAAGTCATAATGAGAGTCTGTGTGTGTGTGTGTGTGTGTGTGTGTGTGTGTGTGTGTGTGTGTTTCCAGTCTGTATGCTAAGCTAAGATAAGCTAACCAGCTGCTGGAGGTTACTCCCATGTTGCAGTGATCGTCTAATCTGACTCTGCAGGAGAACCGTGAACCGTTCCTTTTTAAAGCATAAAAGTACACCTGCGATATTATTATATTTTAGCTGACATGATATTTATTAGACTTTGAACGCTGCAGGCCAAAACTTGCAGCTGCTGCCCAAACTCAGACCATGAAGCACCAGAGTCGTGGATCCAGGCGGACACTGAGATACTGGAGTCAGTTTCTTCATTCACGCTCTGTTTTCTCAGTGTCACCTCTGTTCTCTGAGCTTCAGGAACACAGTCTTCTGCCTCTGCTTCTGACCAGCCGGCTCTCCCTCTCTTCCTGCCCTGCAGTATTGATCTGTCTGTTGGTAGCCAGTGTAATGGCGTGCATTTCCTCCCGTGGTGTCTGTCAGTAATATTCTGGTGTGTTGTATCCCAGCCAGCTTGAACACGACACTTCTCCTTCTCTCTTTGTCATTGTTTCCATTCCTTATTTCTGTCGTATTTTTAACTCACTTTTTCCTTTCTCTTTTTTTCCCCTTGTTGCTCTTTATCATCACTTCTTCCTGTTGGCTTCTTCCACGCCTCATCAGCTGTTGTTGTTGTTGTTGTTGGAA
Source organism: Seriola dumerili (assembly GCF_002260705.1). Classification (NCBI taxonomy): domain Eukaryota; kingdom Metazoa; phylum Chordata; class Actinopteri; order Carangiformes; family Carangidae; genus Seriola; species Seriola dumerili. Next base: position 1,110,366 of record NW_019174408.1, read on the forward strand.
CCACATGCTGTATGACTGGGTTTACCCAACAGAACAGGAAATGTAACCAGAGCTGGTTGGTGCAACTGTTTCGACACATCTAGCCTCTAGTTTTGATTAAAGAAAGCAGAGATCTACGTGTTACTGTCACTTTAAGACCTTTTTTTATCTCATTTCTTTATTCATCTGTGAAAACAAGCGCTGAGATGCAAGTNGGCAAAAAACATTTACCTTGCCTTTCAGGGCTTCTGAAGATTACACTTGCCGTGCCTGCTGCTATAAACATGCATTAAAATGAGCTCGGAACAACTGGTACAGTTTAAATTATTGAGCAAAAAAAAATACGTGCATTAAAAACGAGCTAGTGTGTTTTAAAAAGCTTATGTTTAAAAGAGTAGAATGATTGACACCTGCAACACAGCTGACATTCAGACCCTGATACCATGAGTCTGCAGATGTCCTTGCCGCTCTCTGCAGAAAGTGGGTTACCTATTTAAAGTGTGATAAT
>NW_019174408.1:1110877-1111127 GCF_002260705.1 Seriola dumerili
TTTTGATTAAAGAAAGATCTACGTGTTACTGTCACTTTAAGACCTTTTTTTATCTCATTTCTTTATTCATCTGTGAAAACAAGCGCTGAGATGCAAGTGATGTTTATTGGCCAGGAACAAGTTTTTATTTTTTTTTATTTTTTCTGAGACGAAAGAAAGAAAAATTATACGAGAAATAAAGAAATTAATTTTTTTTAAAAATTGAAAAAAAAAATTCACAAAAATGTTTTTCTTCCCAGAACCCCCCCCC
>NW_019174408.1:1111152-1222058 GCF_002260705.1 Seriola dumerili
TAAAATGAGCTCGGAACAACTGGTACAGTTTAAATTATTGAGCATCTGTGTTGGAAAAATACGTGCATTAAAAACGAGCTAGTGTGTTTTAAAAAGCTTATGTTTAAAAGAGTAGAATGATTGACACCTGCAACACAGCTGACATTCAGACCCTGATACCATGAGTCTGCAGATGTCCTTGCCGCTCTCTGCAGAAAGTGGGTTACCTATTTAAAGTGTGATAATAACGACCTGTCTGATCTGTGTGTTGTATACACTGCGGGTGGATACTGATACTGACCTGCTGACAGGTGCTGGCTGCCCAGGAAAGGGCAGGTCTCAGTGCAGGGCTCATAAAGGGTGATGATGGTTAGAGTCTCTGACCTCTTGGATAAGCGTGCTGCTGCTGATGCAGTGGTTCACCTGTGGGGCAGGTAATGACACTGAGCTGCAGGTAAAGTCCAGACTGCTTCTTAGACAGAGTGGAGTCAGACTTAAGATCGACTCGCTGCTGAGATCAGACTAATTGAATATTTTTACAAGCAAAACTAAATATTTAGTGGACAGGAAGTGAGCATGTTAGCATGCTAACACTGACCTGGATGACTTCACAGCCTCACAGAGCTGCTAGCGTGCTGTAGCATCAGTGGTAGCTAACAGGATGCTAGCAGACAGATGGAGAAGTTACAATAAATCAAAGCAGGTTAAAGATATTTAAGCAGTTTGGTGGTTGTCGTTGTTTGTTTTATTAGCAGCTGCTCCAGGGCTCAGATTTAATAGTTATGTATTGTTCTGTGTTTACAAGCCTGAACCCAGTCCTGAACTATAATCTTGACTCTGAGACTCACACCACAGCTGCTGTGTGTGTGTGCGTGTGTGTGTGTGTGTGTGTGTGTGTGTGTGTGTGTGTGTGTGTGTGGCTGCATTGTGATGGTGTGAACACTGAGTAAACACTGCTTATGTCCTTTTGTATGTTTGATTTGTATGACATAATATGTTAATACCCGACGCTCTTCACTGAGACCTCAAAGGAAAACAGTCACACACAGATCTCTCTGTGTTGAATGTAATAAAAATGTGAAGAAGTATTATAGGAAAATCTAAATGTATACAATGCAAATATGTACACCATAAATATCGACTGTACAATACAATGTGTACACAAACAGGTCTTAAACGTTGTATAAAAGCTCAGCCCGCTGGCGTGAATCACCAGCTGAAGCAGCAGCTACCTGCCTGCTGCTCAGAATAGATGTGTGCATTGACAAAAGACTGCAGAGCTGGACGTGGGAGTCTCGTGGCGTCCGTGACAGACTGCGGGTCCTTATTCCTGGTGCTGTAGTCTTTGTGTGGAGCTGTGCTGCGTTTAATGACAGTTAATGACAGTCTTAAAGCAGAGCCGTTAACGTTAAACAAGCTGCAGCAGCGTGAGGTAGACGGGGCTAATTATAAGGTGTCCTGTGTCAGAGCGCCAAGGCTCGCTCTCTCTCCTCTCTCACTGCTCAGCTTCACCGGCTTGGTTCCTGTGAACTGGCAACAGAGAGAACAGCAGGTGTGTGTGTGTTTTGATTCGACATTAAAACATCATCTAATCTAATGTGGCCAGAAATAGAAAATCTCCTCTGTCAAATGCTGCGAAAATGTCCAAATAAACCAAATAATACAAGTGTTTATATATAGATATATATATATATCTATATATATAAGTGGTAATGTTGAGTGTGTTGCTGGTTTCTTATTTGCTCAATATGAACAGGAACGTATAGAAGCTGGTGCAGATTAGATTAGTCGGTGTAAAAGGTAAACATTGTGAGGAACATTGTGTTCTCGCCTGGAGAGGGGCCCCCAGCCTGTGTGTGTGTGTGTGTGTGTGTGTGTGTGTGTGTGTGTGTGTGTGTGTCCTAATTACACAAGGCATTGAGGCAGGGCTGACATGATGAGAGCTGAAAAGAAAAAAAGAGGCAGTACATGTTCTTGGATACTTTTGAGTTTTCCTAGAAAAACCTGCAGCGTGAACCTCGCTGGCCTCCGTCCACATTCCTTCACACAGCTTTGCTTTCCAGAAATGTAAGATCAGAGGGAAACGCTCAGTGAGGCGCTGGAACGTGAACCCGGTGGTTAACATGTTTGATCGGCTCAACACACTTCAGGACACGTGTCCCGTGATTATTAGATGGTTGATTCTATGAGCCTGAACTGTTCATTTCTGTTCTTCACTTTCTTCATGTGAAAGTTGCTTATTGCTGTGGCCTGACTTCAGGCACGTGCTCTTTTATGGGATGTTCTGTTCCTTTCCAAGACGACTGAGTCAGCGTCAGGGGCCGGTCGCACAAAACACCTTAAGATTTCCCTTAGTTTGAGTTATGATTTCCTTAAAATACAAACAGTTGCTCAGAACACCCTTAAGTCTTCTCCTTAAAGTTTCCTTAAAATGTTCACTTAAGTATTTAAGGTTTTCTCCTGATCTTAGTCTGATACTTAAGGAGCCACTTAAAGTCAGTTAAACCTTAGTGACCAAACTAAGGAAAAAGCTAAAGGAACCTCAGACTTTATCTTAACTGCAGCGTGACCTTTGTTTATGGTGATAAATGAAGAACAGTGTTCCTAATGGCTGCCAATCAGCCGTCTCCATGGAAACGGGAGAATTTTACTGCTGTAAACGCCTTTTAAGTACCAGCCTCATCTGAGGAGAAATTAAACCTTAAGTAGAAAACTTAAGGTGTTTTTGTATTTGTGTGTGTGTGTGTGTTTGTTATGACTGTGTTCCTAATCTGTCCACCTGAACAATAACAAACATCCACCCTGTTCACTGAAGCCTGAGTCACTCTCAAGCCGTCCTCTGACCTTTTGTCCTCAGTGCATGATTGATGTTTACACGTTGCCTTCACTGACTCTGTCGTCTGTGGTTGTGTGCAGCCGTTATGTCAAAGCGCAGACTTGATTCCTAAATGACACTAGTTTACCCCCCCCCCACCTCCCCCCCCCCAGGATTATTGTTCGTCGCTTGCGTGGACAAAAGCATGTTGGCTCGCTTCCATTCCCCTCCCCCTCCTCTCCTCTCTTCCCAGTGTACACACACACACACACACACACACACACACACACACACACACACACACATCCCCCATATTGTTACATAACTGTGCACTCCTGGAGTTGGAGCGTGACGCAATAAGTGAACGACTGACCAGACTCGGGTTGTTGTGGCTCACATGCTGACTCCTGGCAGCGCTCAGTGTTTCTGTGTTTGTTTCCACTGCCTGTGTGTCGTGTTGTCAGTTTTCATATCTCAGGATTATCAAATCCTCTCTTTCGGATTTTAAACGTTACATGAGTGTGACGGGGGAGTTATTTATATCGTAGTTGTTTTGGAATATTCTGAGCTCGGGGGGGGGGGGGGGGGGGGGTTGAAGCCCGGCCATCAGTGAGCGTCCAAAGTTCAACCATCACACAACAGCCTCCAACCAGCAGTTAACAGAAGAGAAAGGAAAAACAAGCAACAAAAACAAGTCTAAACAACCTGCCAGGGCACCAGTATCATCCAAGGAGGTTCACCCATGTGTGACCGTTCCCTCTGGAAAACATCAGTCCATGAAAACGCTGCGACCGGTGGGCCGCTGCCCCTCCGCGCTTCTGTCACCACCTGCCGCTTGAAATTCATCTCGTTCCTCAGCAATTAGGCAACAAACCAAAAAACTGAGGCGGCTTCAGCAGCAGCAGCAGGAGCCAGAGACGACGTGTGAACGAGCCCAAACACACAGAAGAACATTGATGTTTCTCAGTCTCTCGGACACTCTGTGATGAAATGATCTGTAGAGTGTGTGTGTGTGTGTGTGTGTGTGTGTGTGTGTGTGTGTGTGTGTGTGTGTGTGTGTGTGAGAGTGAGACAGTGATCACTTACCCTCTCTCCCCTGGTGTCATGGTGATTCGACCCCTCAACCCATCCCCCTCCTCTTTTCCAGATTGTAGAATACACCCTCATTATGTAATCCCCCCCGACCCCCGCAACACACACACACACACACACACACACACATATTCTCACACACATACAGTCAGGCTGGATACTGGTGGCCCATCCCCCACCACCACCACCTGCCCCAGTTGGAGAAAACACAGTGTAGGATTGGAAAAGACTGAGCTACTTACCAACCAAACAAACAAGCTCATTAGCAGTGAGTGGCACGGTGCTCACGTCCCGGTCCCCCAGTGTTCAGCCTCTGATCCCAGTATATTGACCCCTCATTATACCAGCTCTGCTTGTTTACACTGAACCAAACAAAGCCGCCATGTTGCCGCCCTGCCGTGTGTGATTCAGGGAACACGCCGGCGTTCAGAAAATCAGAGGCGTGACGTGTAACACAACAGCGTCGGCACCTGTCCCATGATGCCAGGTTGATCCGGCTCTGTGACGACCTCCGCTGCCGGTTTAAACCCGGAGCAACAACGTTTTCCCCTTTTTCCATGTTTGTACCTTTTTTTATACAGAACGACGAGGCGGAATAAAAGCACAAGGTTCCCGCCGTCAACAGGCTGTAAAAAGGGCTTTTGTTTGTTTGGAAAGTTTTGAAGACTGTGAGAAATACTGGATTACTTTTTGTTGTTGTGTTCTAATAATTAGTGATTCATTCCACGTACATGCAGATAACTCGTGAAGTCTGGTGGACCAGCAGTGTCTGGATTTTTGGTGGAATTCAATCACTAAAACTTCAGCTACAACTTAGTTTGTGTAAATACCAACACTTAGTTTGATGCCTGATATATTAAATACTACATGTAGAGTGATGTTTGGGTCATTTCCTGAATCTTCATCGGCTCTCTGAGGAAAACATTCCTCATGTTGTGGAACTGGATGTCAAACAGGAGCTGCAGGATTCTTTGTTTGAGAAGTTTACTACATTACATTATGTCCATTTGGCTGCTGATTGGTCAAACACGAACTTTGCTGCAGCTTCATTTTTCATCCACAAATACCCTTCGGACAAGAGCTGCAGGTTTTTCATGTGACGTTAACTGACATTAAAAATAAAGTTTGATGTCGTTTGACTTCCTGGCTGGTTCTTTAGATGCAGTGGATTTTAGTCACAGTGTCTCATTAGTACCTGGAACTAATTGGTTTAAAAAGCATCGTTAAAGTTGGGTAGTTGGGGCGTCGAGTGGCGCAGTGGGTTGAGCAGGCGCCCCATGTGTAGAGGCCACAGTCGGCCCCGCTTCGAGTCCCGCATCGGACGGCCCTTTGCTGCATGTCATTCCCCCTCTCTCTGCCTCCCCATTTCCTGTCTCTCTCTACTGTGCTATCAAATAAAGGCATAAAAGCCCCAAAAAATATACTTTAAAGTTGGGTAGTTTGAAGATTTTGTCACTGTAGCAACAATAAAACATGTTTAGTTTCCATCTAAAGTCGGTACTTAAACACAGCACCTGAACACATGGTGAGAATGGAGCTTGTTCATTGGTGCATTGGTGCAAGATGGCCGACGAGACCAAACACTCAGGACCTATTGTCAGAGGAACGCCACATGTAGAACGAATCACATTGTGATCCAACAATCAGGTGGAGTTGACACGTTCTCGCCCTGGAACACGGCCTCAACTATTAACCTCAATATAATTTCCTCAAATGCTGCGACTGTTTACATCTTGATCACTTTTAAAAATAGATTTCCAGCTCCATCTGTGGTGTGCATGTAACTGTATTAACTCCAACAAGTGACTAAAAATACATGCTCAGAAAAAGCCGGGGTCGTCATGAATAGCCCGTGCTGGTGTTATGTACCTTGGCGTAGATCCAGCGGCTGTTTTCTCCTGGCTGCGAGGTGGAGCTGACAGCTGCCTCGGGATGAATGTCTGCTGTAACTGACTCTGTGTCTCTTCTGTTCCAGGAAACACCCAACTCTGTTTTCCTGGTGATGGAGGTAAGTTTAGAAACGTGACTGTCTGGATGTTTGAGTCACAGCTCACATCCTCTTCTCATGTGTCGTTTGTTCTCACTGTAATTATGTATCATTAGATGCTTTTCTTTATTAAAAGTAATAAAAGAGATGACATGAATTATTATACATGTGTCCATTGCCCCCGGTAACGGCTGTCAGCATGTGTTCTTCCTCTTTTGGCTGTGCTGCCCTCGTCCCCCCCCTCCCTCTGTTGTTGTCTTTCACATTTCCTCCGTCGGCCCGCTGACGACCTCGGCATCGTCCCCACCTTTTCTCTGCTCGTGTTGCGACACTGTCAGACTCTCTGTCTGCGGGGCAGAAAACAAACCGACACAACCTCAAGTTACTCACTAGCTTTACACCCCTCTTTTCGTTTTCTAGGAATGTTTTTCTCCATTTTCTCGAAAGTCTTGGCTTTAGATCAGAGTTGCGACCGCTCCACAGTTTACTCTGTTGATGATCCTCGTACGTTCGGATCAGCTGCTCTAACACTGGGTTTCGTTAATTTGATATGTACGTTACGGTTTCAGTGTCAATATTCAGCTGTCAAATGCTTGAATAAATCTTGCAGTGCTTCTGCTCTGGCTGCACTGAGAAGCATAAACCTCAGTCTGGTTAAATCACTGCTGATGCCTGGTGTTTTGCTGAGCTGGAAGAGGCTTGTCCTACTTAAACACTGGTGGAAGTATCAGATGAAAGTGTGATGAAGAGATGAGAGCGCTGAGCCAGAGGCGGGAACACAGCTAAGACTCATATTAACACCGTTTATTGGAACAATGTTTTAAAGGAAGGACGATGTTTGACTTGGAGGCTTCACTGCAGCTTCCTGCCAAAATACAGTAGCAGACACAGTTTGAACCAGGCTCAGATAAACTGTAATGATACCATACAGCCAGGAGATATGGTGGTTAGCTAGTCTTTAAAGCTCCTCCAGTGTAAAGGTCTGTGTCCATGTGTAGTGTGATTATAGATCAGGTCTAGCTTCTATATTAATACTGTGAAAGTATCAAAGCCTCAGTCCACAGAGAAATGCACACAGCCTGTATTCAGAAACTGAGCCTTAAAACCAGCCGTCAGGACTTCTGGAACTTTGTGATGTCACAACGAAGCGGTCACCGCCCTCAGTCTGTGTGTTCACAGCAGCCTCGTCCGTCTGTTCTCGTTCTCCCTCTTGAGGACTGACTGCTCTCGAGCAGATGAAGCTGCAGCCGTTCAGCAGATTAATTGATGATTAATGCTTTTGTCTGGGGCTTGGATTTCACATATGCACAGACACACTCAACAAACACCCATGATGCATCACACACGGATAATAAATACACATTGAAACCTGGATGTGCCTCTGGGCTTGACGTTAATGAACCTGAATGTAACTGCTGCTGATAGTGTCTGTCTCTCCTCACACACAGTACTGTAATGGAGGTGATCTCGCTGACTATCTGCAAGGTAAGCATCACGCTAATCTGTGATTAGTTACTAACACTGCAGACCAGGAAACGCCATGTGACTGCAGCTGTTATGAATGTGTGCGTGTGATTAGGCATTTATTATCTGTGGGTGATGGATTGAGGAATAATGTAAGTCTGTATCGTGTGTGTGTGTGTGTGTGTGTGTGTGTGTGTGTCTCCATGTTTTCGATGTGGGGGATGTGTGTGTGTGGGAACGACTGCAGCTTGGTACAAAGAGTTCCTTCTCTAGTTCAGAGCCATTTAGCACACTGTTTATCATTGTGATAGTTCATAACAAAGGTCAGCAGCAAGTCAGCGTAAGATGAAATGATGCAGAATGGAAAGTTCAGTTGAACATGATTCACAACCTCCAAATACCAAAGAGTAAAAACAAAGAACATGAAGCTGACGTGTCGTCCTCCGGGTCCTGTGAGACTAGAATTTATAGATTTCATCAAAGGCTGTCACGTAGCATAGCATGCTAACACTAGTGAAACACCAAACTTAAAAAAAAAAAAAAGTAAATATATACTGTAAAACAAAAACAAGTTAAAAATGAGAAAAACACATTTTTTTTTAAAATTTAAACATTTATTTAAAAAAAAAGTCAAGACAAAATCTGACAAAAACACATTTAAAAAAAAATTTAACATTTAAACAAAAACAACATAAAAAATGACAAAAACAAAACATCAGTTTTTGAAACAGGCCACATCACCTGGAGTCTCACAGTTTGTGGAATCTGTGTCTCTCAGATAACGACACTGATTGTGTGTCTGGAACTCTTATCACTGTACTTTTACATAAGGACTCCGTCCCACCTGTCCCACCTGTCCCACCTGTCCCACTCCTGCAGTTTACAGTGGGTCACGGTCAGACCGGTCTGAAGCGAGGTGGTCCACAGTGACACAGGTGGTTGTGTGGATCAGTGTTCAGACTCAGTTGGATCCTCCATCTTGACCTTTAATCCCCCGGGGCTGCGGCGTTATCAGTGGAGGGATTCTGTGTTTCACAAGGTGTTTGACAAGGCTTTGAACGCAGCGTAGCCAACGACTGTATGTCATTATATAAGAGGATCTCACCTGTGAATTATTCTACTGCTGTTGACGCAACTTCTCCATGTACAGATAGGAAACAGGTCTCAGAGAGAGAGAGAGAAATCCTCTTAGTCTCACATCAGATCAGATTATTTCACTACCGCAGGGAATAAAACCTTCACTGCCTGAAATTACTCTGTTTACCACAGGATTATTACTGTTAATTATTAGCTTTAATCGAGTGAGGCTGATAAACTGTAGTTGCTTTTTCTTTCTAGTTTAGAAATTTATTTCCTAATGAAGGAGCGTGACGGTTTTATTTAAAGCATGTTTTTATTGTATTTAAATTTGACTCTTGCCTCATGTGGGAGCTGTTTTTCTGAATAAAATTGATAATAATAATAAACTTTGTTTGTACAGCACTTTTCATACAACAAAGAAGAGACATGCACCAAGAGATTCACACGATAAGACATTAAAATGAACATAAACATTTTAAAAACATTGATGGAAGATGGAAAACTTTAAAAACATTACTTTAAAATGAGATGTGATAATAAATACAATAATAACATTGAATAATAAATTAAAGAAGTGCTGAGCAGAGCATAAATGCAGAGCAAAGAGGGAAACAGGTCTCAGTCCTGGTTACTCATCAGTTTTATCGCTTCTCTTCTTGTAGCTAAAGGGACCCTGAGAGAAGAAACGCTGAAGGTTTTCCTGCAGCAGATCTCCGCGGCCATGCGCATCCTCAACAGCAAAGGAATCATCCACCGCGACCTGAAACCCCAGAACATCCTGCTGTCGTACACGGGCCGCAAGAAGTCCAACATCAGCGGCATCCGCATCAAAATAGGTAAAAGAACCAGATAGAAAAAGTCACATATCCATTGTCACTGGATAGCTTAGATTTATAATTTCTAGATTTGACATGATCATGTATCTAAGGTTTTGTAATAAACCATATGAAGCATTTCCCTGCAGCTGAAATGAAAACAGTGTAGTGCATCTGAGCGTATATGCTTCCAAATATCACATTGTCTTTAGAGCGTCATTACTCTGCAATGATTTCAGATAGAGACATGCTGTTCTTTCACCTTAAACTAAAGAATCTGAGCTTTCCAACGAGCCCCTGTTTGTCCGTGTGAGTCACTGACTTCAGTCAATAAACTATGATGAAAAGTTGTAAAAGATCTGGACAGTCTCATCGTTTATCGATCCTTATCTGCCATCTTTGCTTCTGATGTCTAGAGTCACGTCACTGAATCGAACACTCCTATTGGCTCTGGTGAGTGCTGTCACAGCCAATCAGAGTGTCTGATTCAGAGGCTTGGCTGTCAGTTACTTGTAGACCCAAACTAAATGGGAACAGTGCGATTTTATTCTGAGGTCAGAGCGAGGAGAAGTTGGTCTGAGTTTACTGTAGTGACAGAAAACAGACAGAAGGATGAAACCAGTCACATATTCACACTAAATATACATTAACTTTTGTTTTTCTTTTGTACTAAATATAACAACAAATAGCAGCAGATAAGTGATATTGCACAGATGGTGTGTTAAACGGTTGCATGTTGAGTGACACATATAATTAGCCTCGGTTGTGCTGATTCTGACTTTTAAAAATGACAACTTCATAAGGCAAAACACAAAGGTATGAAAACATGTTAATTTGGGCTTCAGAGGCTCAAAATGTATTTGAAAATTATTAAGCAGCAAGTGGTTTTACTTTTGAATTCAGAGGCCAAATAAAGAGTGAGAGACATGGAAAACTGTTGACACACAACATCTTATTTTGGCGACTGGAGTTTTGTAATTAATGTATTTCTGACAACGCTGACTCCGTCACTGTCCTAACATTGTTTTGACTGTTTCATGCTCGAGTCACTGCTCCCAGTGTTTGTCCAACAACACTGCTCTGTGTTGGTGGTGATAATAACAACCTGTTTACTGACTGGTGTGTTTCATGCCTCTGTCCTGCAGCTGACTTTGGCTTCGCACGGTACCTTCAGAGCAACATGATGGCCGCCACACTGTGCGGGTCCCCCATGTATATGGTCAGTGTCATTTCTGCTGCCTGTCTAGAATTGCAGCTGATGTCAGCTATTTTCAATTTTACCCCTCAGCTTCCTCAGCAGTTTGTTGCATAACTCTAAACACTGTGGATCTTAACCTGTGACCTCGCAGGCCCCGGAGGTCATCATGTCCCAGAACTACGACGCCAAGGCCGACCTGTGGAGCATCGGGACGGTCATCTACCAGTGTCTGGTCGGCAAGCCGCCGTTCCAGGTTAATACTGCGCACAACAAACCAGTTTAGACCAATGTGTTTGTACATGTGTGAGGCTGAGACTCTTATTTCTGTGTTAATCTCTTCAGGCCAATAGTCCCCAAGACCTGAGGATGTTCTACGAGAAGAACAAGAATCTACAACCGATGTAAGTCACCTGTTAATGACGGACTTTCATCCAGACTGAAATATCTCAACAGCTATCAGATGGATTGCTGTGAAGTTTTTTATGGATGCAGGTTCATTTCCCAAGACTGATGCCGTCCACTGAGACTACGTCTGTATTAGATCCATCTGGCACAGTGTGACAAGCAGATTGTTGTTTCATGCAGTCTATAAGAGAAACAAAATATTAACGTTCCCATGCTCTCGTTACCCAGCATCCCGCGGGAGACTTCCCCACAGCTCAGTGACCTTTTGCTTGGGCTGCTGCAGAGGAATCAGAAAGACAGGATGGACTTTGGTGAGTGCTGATGTATATAAACATGGTGCATGTGTTGTTTGCTTTTATCCTCTGAGATGTGTCTTAACGTTTGTTAAAAAACTTCTCCTCTGCAGATGCGTTTTTCAGCCATCCCTTCATGGAGCCGTCGTCCACCATCAAAAAGTGTAAGGTCACGTTCCTCAGCAGTGTCACGTGCTGTTCTGCATGTTCTCGTTGTCCGACTTGAGAACATGAGTAATCGTGTATTTATCTCCTCAGCGTGTCCGGTGCCGGTCCCCAGCGCCTCCAACACAGTGACGGATTGTTCCTGTGGCAGCTCCCCGTGTATCCGCTACAACTCTCCTCCGGTGAGTTTGATATGACTCTATAAACCCTCATCCAGAGGGGATCACTACGGAAGCCCTGAGGGTCAGGAGGAACATTTTTTTTGTTTGTTTCATCTGTGAAAACAATCCTGAGAGGCAAGTGATTGTTTGGCCTGGATCAAGTTTTTTCTCAGGGTTGTTTTCACAGATGAAAAAAACTTTTTTTTTTTTAGTTTTTTTTTAATCTCATCTGTAAAAACATCCGCTGATAGACAGGTGGAGAAGGTGGACGTCATTTATCACATTTTCTTTCTGTCTTCCATAAAAGAAATTTAAAAAATCACACAAAAAAAATGTTCCACAAAAAATTACAGATTTTTTTTTTTGTTTCATCTGTGAAAACAACCTCAAGAGGCAGGTAAAATTTAATTTATTTATTTTTTCAAAGGATTTCTTTATTTTTCTGGATGTTTTTTTTTGTTGTTTTTTTCTCATGTGTGAAAACATCCCCTGATAGACAGGTGAAAAAAGGTGGATGTCATTTTTCAAATTTTTTCAAGTTTTTTTGGGATTATTGAAAAATGAATCCCGTCCTCCCATAGCTAATACTTTTCTAACCATGTGCCTGCTTGCTACAAACTGCTGAAAAGCAAGACATGGTGTCCAAAGAGGGAAAATAAAACAGAGTCTTTATAAAATTTGTCTCGTGATTTTACAATCACGAGACAAATTTCAGGAATCAAAGAAAGTTCTGATCTTTCGCTCTGAATGTTTCTCCCTGCAGGTTAAACTGCCACAGCTCGTATAAGTCCACTGCCAGTTAGAACAGTGACACATCTCTTCTCACAGCAGCAGTGGGAGGGCAGGGCGAGTCAGTTTCCCAGGATGCCACTGTTCTCTGTAACGATGTGATTGCATTAGTTTCACAGTCAGCACTGCCTTGCCTGGAAGTGTAATAATTACATCATTCAGGAGCCAAACCACAACTCCGTCCTCTCTCTCTCTCTCTCTCTCTCTCTCTCTCTCTCTCTGTGTGTGGAAACACAGTCTCTCCCCGACATGCAGACTCTGGCAGAAGATGGTCTGTCATCCCCTCCGCTCGGTCCGCCCAACTTCCTGCAGCTGTCCAAAGAGTCTGCAGGAAGCACCAGCAGCAAGAACTCGTCGTGTGACACTGACGACTTTGTCCTGGTGCCTCACATCTCCACTGACAGCTGTGAGTGCCATCACACACAGCACAACACACACACGTGGCTACAGCTGTGTTTCCTCTAGATTCACCCAGGTGTGACTCACCGCTTCATTTGAAAGGAGATCAACTCGTGCACTTCCTAGATCATCTGTCGGTCAATATAGATGTGCATCCTAAAGTCTGTCTGTAGCTCATCCACTCTTACTTCCTGGTTGAGAAATCTGGATCAGGCCTGGAGCCTCGCCCCCCACCTTCAGAATGGCTATCATAGTTAGCATCTTTTTAGAGTGGCTAGCGTAGTTAGCATAATTTCAGAATGGTTAGCGTAGTTAGCATCTTTTTAGAGTGGCTAGTGTAGTTAGCATAATTTCAGAATGGTTAGCGTAGTTAGCATAATTTCAGAATGGTTAGCGTAGTTAGCATCTTTTTTAGAGTGGCTAGTGTAGTTAGCGTCTTTTCAGAGTGGCTGGCGCAGTTCACGTCTTTTATTTGTTTATGTGGTTCGTTAGCTTTTAACTGGCAGTGGCTGACACAGTGTTAGTGATTGTGCTAATGCTAACTCTCTCTGTCTGTACTGACAAGGTTTCAGGTTTATGAAGACTCTAAATCAGTCACTGTTTTCTGTAGAGGTTAGACTAGAGCAGAAACAGGGCGCATAATGACAAAATGAATCTTCACTCTGTAAAATAGATAACCACGAGCGAGTGCATGAATTCTGTGTTCACATGCACACACACACACAGTTCATGCAATATGAATAACACGTGAGCTGTGGACGTACGGACGCGCACCAGCATCTGTTCTCTACGAGCATGTAGATGTTTTGAAATGCTGCTGATTCATAGACACACACACACACACACACACACACACACACACACACACACACACACACACACACACACGTAAGTCACATTCACTACCTGTCAGTGACACCTACACTCACACACACTCACACACACTCACATAGCACCACACACAAAACCCATTACATTAGACAGCTGCTAAACATTTCATGTTGTAACTGTAGACAGACATCCACAAACAGTGGACACGCACACTTACCCTCTGCCCTGGTAAAATGAATCCTCATGCTCTGCACCTGCTGCCACACACACACACACACACACACACACACACACACACACACACACTGCTAGTCCTCCACTCAAACAATGAACAGTGTGTAAAGCTTTGGGAATGGCAGCTGGTGTTTTGAGGGGCGTTTAATCAGCTAATTACAGCTGATTTACACGTCGGTAACGACTGCTGCACCTTCATCGCTCTTTTCTTTCCTTCATTTCCTCAGATGACCAACCAATGGGAGTGGGCCGTCGGCCGTCCAGCGAGTTCCTAATGTGCGGAGGGTGAGTACAGAGCTGTCGAGCGAACCCAAACCCTGAGTCTGGTCTGAAAGTGCCTGAGATAACTTCTGTTGTGATTGGGCGCAATATAAATAAAGATTAACTTCACTTGACTCGACTAGATCTTTGGAGGACGGTTAATATTTTTTAGTTTTGTCAAAAACTTGAAAGAAAAAAACTACATCTCTTGCTGAACTCTTCAGTCGTATCACATCAGCTATAAACTAAGAAATAAGGTTCTAGAAAGAGAAATTAAAAGTCACTGAGCAACAGAGCTGCTTCACACACAGTAACAAACAGGATTAAAGGAACAGTTCAACATTATGTGACATGTTTATGGTGATACTTACTGGCTTCCTTGCTGAGACTTGGATGAGAAGATCGATACCAGTCGCATGTGGGAAAACACCTAAAAGCATCTCTAGAGCTCATTAATTAACACGTGTGTTTTAATTAACACGTGTTTTCTCATGTGTTTTAATCCATATAAAGTGTGAACATGAGCAGTGTTTTTATGGGGTTGTCCTGTACCAGAATATTTCATGTCCAGGAGGAGTGACTTCCTTAAGGCTTGTTGTGATGTTGAGGTTGCCAGGCAACCAGCATACGCTTCAGGAAGTCACTGCATCCAGCTAAAAAAAAAAAAAGGTCCACAGGAAAACCACAACTTTGTGTTTTTAATGTGTAACTTCTCCTCCTCGTTTCCAGAGTCATTAATCACCAAACGGCTGCTTCACAAGTAAATGAGCAAAGAAAATAACATGATGGAGGTTTTATTGTTTGTTTTTTAACAAGGGATTTTATATAGTTCTTTTTTTTCTTTAAGGGTAGAAAAATTACTAATGATCATGGAAACGTTTCATCCAACAAAAGAAAGAACAAAGAGTCTGTAGATGCAACAAAACGAGTCACATGACGCCTTCACTCACTCATTCTGGTAAATCAACCACAATCTGACCTCATAGGTTTCATGTCCTCGGTCCACCTGGTCCAGACCTTGAGGGAAAATGGCCGCCTCTCCATAATGTAGATTGTGTTTATTGTTCTCATCCATTCCTCAGCGCTGGGCGGCTCTGGTTCTAGCTTCTTCCTCCCGACAGCCTGGTTTTATTGTTCTTTACGTGCAGTATCTGTGGTTGTGACATTGAACCAATCATTCAGGAATATGAACTGGTTAATTACCATTTCACTGAGCTGATGTTTCCAGCTCTGATTGTTTATTTTAGTCATAAATTGTTGAGTGTTTGAAAGCTGCAGATAGTGTGTCATTCAGCTGCACTAATTAGACTCACTGCACTGAAAATGAACTGGATGTTGACGAGTGGATAGAAAACAGACTGAGTGTGGTTCACGCAGCTTCGTCTTCATGAGTGTCTTCTTCATGTGTTTCTATGTCAGTGACGTTTCTATTGTTTTCCTGTGTCGCTGTTTCTGTGACCGGCCTCGTCTCTGCTTCACACCACACATCACACACTCACACTGTCAGTCTCTGACCGCCTCCAAAATCTGCCTGATTGACTGAGCTATGAATCAGACTGTGAGCCAAACAACAAGGTGGAGCTGAGCTAAATAAAGCAGCTGACCCACCAGAGGCTGCGAGATAAGAATAGACTCACACACTCGCCACAACGCGTCTGCAATAACAAACTGTGACTGTTCTGGAGTCTCAGCTGTGTTCACAGATGAAGACATGCTCTCAGGTACTGCAGCCACAGCAGTTTATCCTCCACACTCTCCATGTTCATGTTCTGCCCCGTCCTCATGGAGATGTTGATTCTGGGTCTTTTTCCAGAAGCGTTGTCCCTAAGAACTCGACCTCGGCCTACGAGCGAAACGTCTTATTGCGTTACATCAGAAAAGTGTTTGTGGACATCTTTGGTCTTTGGATTAACGGACTTTCTTCTTGCGTAGCGATTGAGAGGCTGACATACATGATCGAACCAAAAAGTCATATTTTTCATAAAATATGGGATTAATTTCTCCCTTTCTGCACTTTCCCTGTAAAACTTTGTTTATTGATTCTCTACTTAAATTGGTTTTAAACTCGGCTTCAGGTAAAATCTAAAAGCTCTCTGCTGTCTGTCTGTTTGTTGTTTGTCTTTATTCTGCTCTACGTTTGCTTCTGCAACTAATCTCATGAAAAGACTAAAACCAAGAGTCAGTTCTCAGTACGTTCAGGCCCGACCTCACACACTGAACGCTCCACAAACACACAGTTTTTCTTTATTAAAGTCTCAGTAGTTACATGAAACGGCGAACAGGAGGAGGAGGAGGAAGTGTTGCTCATGAGCTGAGGAGGCCTCTCACCTCATTTATTACTTATTGACATAATATAATTAAAGCCTTCATGAGGTTTCTGCCATGACTTTATACTAGCCTCCACTTTCTCCTGTAATAACATGCAATTGTGAAAATGGTTAATTAAGAGTTCATTCTGAATCATTAGTAATTTCATTTGAAACTTAATTTGTAGTTTAAATTATTTTCTACGGCTCAAAAACCAGTCACCTGTTTTAATGTTCTGTGATTGGATCAGAATAAACCTCAGAGTGTGTGTTCACGCTGATGTGTGTGTTCATGCTGATGTGTGTGTTCATGCTGATGTGTGTGTTCACGCTGATGTGACTCATCCCTGTGCAGATTCCTCAGGCTGTGACACAAACACAGTCACTTGTTATTAGGAAACGGTTCATGGTTTTGGTTTTTTTCATGTGATTTGTTGACGGTGAGAAACATGTTAAATATCTCCAGTTGCCTCCTTTAGATCCTGTTATTACAGTCAGTTTCATCACGACGACACAGCTTCAGCTCGTGTCACCAGTTCTTTTCCTGCTGTTTAATTCCAGCTGTATGAAATCCCTGTTTGTTTCTAAATTAATCATTAACATATCCTTAGAGCTGGAGTAGAATTTAACTGTTAAAAGGTGTGTGTCACTCTTTGTTCCCTCTCTCTCTTCCTTTGTTGGTGACCTGCAGCCAGACGCTTCACATTTCTTCTTCTCTCCCTGTTTTCCTGTGTAAACAGCCTCGAGCCAAACTCCGCTCCCTCCTCTCTCTTCCCTCTTTCGTTATACTTCTTCTTTTTTTTCCTCTTTGTTGCTGTTCTCTCTCATGTTCCTCTCACTAACTGTTCCCCCCCCCCCCCACACATACATCAGTTAACCATTGACACTGGAGGAACTTATTTTCTTTCTTAATTACTGGATTTTTCTCACAGTTCAGTAACAGGAGCCAGACTCTGACAGAGCTGCTGAATCGCAGCTTTGTTTATCCTCCGAGTGTCGTAGCTTCACTCCACTGGCTCCCAGTGTCTTTCAGAATAGATTTTAAGGTCCTTTTAAGGTCCTGGCAGTAGAAGATTCGAGAGCTGGTGAAGGATTATAAAACAACAGACTTTTAAACACACACAATTTTACACACAAGAACATAGAGTGCAGCTTTTTTTAACTATGATCCAAAAGCATGAAAACCCTGCAGAGCTGGAAGATGCTCAGAGAACAGTTTTAAAGATTATTTAACTTGGCTTTTAATGAATTCTCTCATATTTTATCTTATAGATTCTGTTTTTCATTTACATATTTTATCATTTACTGTCTTTCTATTGTCTATTTTCATTGTGCTACTATTTGATAATTTTTGTAGAACACTTTGAGCTGCAGACCTGGTATCAATCTGGTTTATTGCCATGTAGGTTTCCAGCATACGAGGGATTTGCTTTGGTGTTTTGGTTCATATCAACAGACATAAGAAGAAGAAAAGAAATAGAAACATTTAACAATAAAATAAAATAGTTACAATAAAATGTGAAGAAATATTGTAGAAAAGAATAAATAGAAAAATATAGATTTATACAAGCTGTTAAAGGAGTGTATAGGTGACAGTTTACAGTTTATTATTATTAAATAGATAGGAAGATGGAGGAGAGGAGGAGCAGGGTGTCTGCAGAGAGATTATTATGATAAAGAAAGAGGAGAAGAGACGGATGAAGTGAGAGTTGATGTTCGGCCCCCTCCCCCTCTCTCGGGCTGCGTGATGAAAGCAGGTCAGTGGAGAGACGACTTCTCCTCGTTTCACTCTCGCCTCTTTTCAAACAGCAGTTGTTCACTGACCTACAAATTCTCTCTTTAACGAGGACGTTAACGTTCCTCTCTGAGTCCGGCCTCGGCTCGGATCAATACAGCTTCACTTTAACCTCACTGTATCAGATGTCTTCTGGATCGGGGGGGGGGGGGGCTCATGATCAGGTTTATATCTCAGTCCCACAAAGACCTGCTGTCTGGTTCTTTGTCTGGACTCGTCTCTGCCTCACGTGTCGTCGTCCTCTCTCCCTGTGGACTCTCACAGGCTTCACATCATTACATAACACTGGTTTCCAACTGGTGCTGCTCTCTAACGGCCACTTCCTCCGGCCCCCCTCCCCCTCCTGGTTTCTATATGTAAGCGGGGGCCCCTCTGTGGGTGACTCGGTCATGACTTTCTGTTCCAGAACATTTTGTCTCTGGAATAACAAAAGAATGTAAATGAGCTTCTGCCTTTCTGCACTTCCCGTGCTGTGTCACACAGAGCACAGCAATGCACGTGCCATTGGCCGGCCCTGCCTCTAGCCCCGCCCCCAGGAGGGTGAGCTTGAAGCTGATTGGTCCTGACTTTGTGTTTACATGGAAGCTCAGCCCCCCTTTTTTTTTTCTCCTCCCCTCATGATGTGCAGGGCTAAACTTAGTTCCTGAACTCGCCTGCGCTCTGAGGTAAACAAAGAACTGAGAGTCAGAACATCAGAACGGTTCTGTGGAGAACGTCTCACACCAGCAGCAGCTGTTTAAAGAGGTTTAGATTAAAGATGTGCTGCAGGTATGGAGGCAGCAGCCGCCTCTAACCGCTCTCCTCTCCTCGCTCGCCCCCTCCAGGCAGCCGCAGCCCACCCCGGGACAGACGCCCATGGTGTCCCCACGGGCCGAGACCACCCCGATCCCCGTCCCCACCCAGGTCCGCAACTACCAGCGCATCAAGCAGAACCTCTCCAGCAGCCCGACCACCACGCTCTACAGCTCCCCCAGGTAAGAGCCGCCTCTGCTGGGCCCCCGGGTGACGGACGGTAACACCTGCATGTGATTAGTCATGAAACACCTGGAGCGGGAACCTGTCTGTCTGTATCGACTCATGACTAATATTTAATGGTTTCATCAGCTGTAAAGTTTCACTGAAGTTACATCAGCTGAGTCTGTGGCCTCCGACCTGCTGCGGGGGGGTTCAGAGGAGGGAGGGAGGGGGGCACCTCGTTTCACAGGAAGATTAGTTTGTTGTCGGAGCCGGAGAACACATGAGGTACTGTAGATTTAATCAGCTGCTTTATATAGTTAATGTGTGGTGCTAACTTCTGTTGGGGGTTGTGCTGCTCTGGCAGTTTCACTTGTTGTTTAATTTGCTGTTAAATAAAGATTAGGATGAGTTTGATGTTTGTGCAGCAGCAGCTGGTTCAGTTGACCTCTCTGGATCCTGTCCCTTTGACCTTTAACAGGTTCTTCTTAATGTGTCTTTATTGTTTTCATCACTGCATGGAGCAGAATGTGGCAGGTAGAAACGTTAAAGGAATATATGGATTTTAAATTAGCTCCATTTTACTAATAACAGCCTGTAAGCAGATGTTAAGATACAGCTGTAAACCAGAAGCAGGAAGTAGATTTGTTTATGTTGGCCTCTTGATATTACCTAATATTTGGAGTTACAGGATTTGTCCTTTGCTCACCTGCAATATCTAATTTCTGAATTTAACATATCCAGCACAGTTTACCTGCCACAGGTGACGGGAGATGTTCCTTTACATTTTGAGAAACTCCACAGAGGAAGGTTTTCACTATATATTATTATTATTTTAATATGTTAATTATTGTGATTTCATGGAAGCAACACACATTAACAACAAGAGAATTACAATAATAAAAAGAACAGAACAGAACATCTCGGCTCACAGACTCATTCACATTCAAACAGGTGAGAGACTGAGGATTTACATGAAAGTAAAAATAAGAAATATCTCATAGACAGGTGTCGCTCAGGTCTGTACCACACACACCCTCCTGTGAAATTAACAGATATCTAAATCAATATGTGACATAAAAGACTCCGATAATTAACAACAACAAGTATGACCTGATGCCAATATGTTTTGCATGGAACTTTATATCTGTTATGCAGTTCATAAGAATGTTGTATTTTGTAGTTTCCTTTTTATGTTTCAATATATTGTAATGTAAATTTTACATTTTTATCTTTAAAGGACAATTTAAAGGTGTTTTATGAAGCAGGAAATGCATTTGACACACTCAGAGAAACACTGAATAGAAACATAAATTTAGTTTGTTCACAGGAAACCTCCACAGGCTGTTTTTAATGGATCTGTATTCTTTTATGACTGTATCTCAGTAATTACACGAGGTCTCTATAAAACACTTCCTCTGGCTGCGGTTGCACTAAATATTTAGTGCGATAGATCTGAGATGTGCAAATGAGCACTTTGCTCAGCGAACGCTCCCACACATGCTTCTCTTCTGTGCGACGCAGATCTGTGCTGCGGTCGTTACAGTGCAGCAGGAACAGGTTCGTCCCAGCAGCAGCAAACACGTATTTACCACCAGGTGAAACTGTCTGAGAAGAAGCAGAGAGAGAGAGGAGACTTTTATTTTCATTAATTCTCTAAATTCTGAGTTAAAAGTAATTAAAGTAATTTTTTCAGGCTTTTTATTAAAATAAACGGTAAACCACTTTATAGCGTTAAGCATAAAATAAAAATAATAAGTTAGAACCCTTTTTTCTCTGAACTCTGAGTTTAAAGTCAGAATTTAAGAAAATAAATACATTTTCACATATGGCCGTAATCCTCAAAAAGTAAACAGCAAACTTCTTTATAGAGTTAAGTAAAAAAAAAAAAAGAAAAAAAGAAAATGAGTCTGAATTTGGACTTTTTTCTCTGAAGCCTCAGTTTAAAGTCAGAAATCTGTTGAATACGTTTGTGTTTGTGTTTTGTAGGTCTGGCACAGTGAGGCGCTCCAACACTAGTCCCATGGGGTTTCCCAAAGTGGGCTCCGGGTCCCCCAGCTCCGCAGATGTCCCTCAGACGGTGGGCCGCCGCCTCTCCACCGGCAGCTCCCGGCCCTACTCCCCCTCCCCCCTCGGTGAGGACGCGTCCAGACGTGTCTCCGAGCACATCGGACTTTTTAATAACAACCTTCAGACGTGACACTAACGATTTAAAATAACTGTGTTTCCAGTGGGAACCATCCCGGAGCAGCTGGGTCACTGCTGCTGTCACCTGCAGAGCCACGAGCCGCGCAGCCGGAGCTCCTCAGGAGGTCGGTGCACAGGTGAAACTCACCTCACCTGGTCACTGGGTTAACATACACATATATAAATACTTACAGTATCACCTGAAGGAGCCATGAGTGTTTTATTTGTGATTCATTTGTGTTTGATATATTAGTTATTAATGTCATTTATTTTAGTGCGATCACAGTGATTCTGGAGCGCTGGGTCACATCGATGCTAGTGGTTGATTTAAACCAAGGACGTAGATTTGTAAAGAGGCTACGTCTCCAAGACAACCGATTTAGACGAGCTAGCATTTGATTGGCTGGAAGGGCGGGGGCTATCTGAAGGCTTACGTCATGTGAGAAAAATATCACAGTGGAACCTGACGTCACCAGAAAAATCTCAACTGATGTTATTTAACCGTGTTAGCTAGCGTTAACTAGTAAGCTAACCCTGGCTTCTGTCTTCTGTAGGCTAGCTGTCAGGTTGCTAGCTGTCAGGTTGCTAGCTGTCAGGTTGCTAGCAGTCAGGTTGCTAGCTGTCAGATTGCTAGCTGTCAGGTTGTTAGCTGTCAGGTTGCTAGCTGTCAGGTTGTTAGCTGTCAGGCTGCTAGCAGTCAGGTTGCTAGCAGTCAGGTTGCTAGCTGTCAGGTTGCTAGCTGTCAGGCTGCTAGCAGTCAGGTTGCTAGCAGTCAGGTTGCTAGCTGTCAGGTTGCTAGCAGTCAGGTTGCTAGCTGTCAGGTTGCTAGCAGTCAGGTTGCTAGCAGTCAGGTTGCTAGCTGTCAGGTTGCTAGCAGTCAGGTTGCTAGCTGTCAGGTTGTTAGCTGTCAGGCTGCTAGCTGGAGTAAACATAACATGGCGGATATATCAAAGTATGAGTTTAATTTCTGTTGAGAAATCCCATGAAAACGTCTCCATGAATGAATGGTTGTGTAGAGAGTTGAGCAGCTGATGAGGAAACAGGTTTTAAAATGATGGTGTGATTAAATATATGTTATTATGGATTAATTGTAAATGACTAATTTACATTTAACATAACCACAGTGACACAGTCCACCTGTTCTGGTGTTAACATGGAAGTTATTAGAACACAGTATCATTTAAAGTTTTAGTCTTTGATCTGTGACTGTTAGTTTCATTATAATTTTAAAAAGAATGTAAATTCAGAACTTATATGTTAATAAACTGTCTTGGGGGGGGGGGGTTTGAGACCAAACCTATGCCATTCATATAAGCACCTGTGTTGGAGGTGGAGACAGTTATTGATCGCTGTGGATATTTTCATTTATTTTCTGAACATTATAATCAATTGATCTTTTTGTCAATAAGTGTAAGAGAAATCAAACTGGCCTCAGCCTCTCAGCCACTTGAAGATAGTTTCCTGAAGTCGCTACATAAATATTCAGCATTAACATTTACATTAAAGTTAGCATGTTAGCATGAGCTGCAGTGAGGAGCTGTTGTTTTGATCTTCTCCTCCAGCGTCATCACCCAATTACTGACTGAGTCACGATGACTCGACATCCCTTTTAAAAGTCTCTGACGCTGCTGCCGACATCTCACAACTTCTGCATTGTTTGTGTCAGGATGTCTGTTGTCTGTTGTCATGGTGACCAGTTTTTTTAAAAAGAAGGAAGTGACAGACAGACCACAGCTCTGTGTCTCACAACAAACAGATTTGAGGACCAGGGGTCTTCTTCTGACTCAGCTCAAACAGACAGCAGCATCACAACATTTACAAATGTCCATAATCGACCTGCTAATTAACTCCCCAGGTGTTAATTGGTTACCTTGAACCTGGACTGACCTGGACCCTCTCTCTCTCTCGTCCCTCAGGTTCCCCCGTCCCGTCCTCTCAGCTCCTGGGGGCTCGGCTCCAGAGCGCCCCCACCCTGACTGAGGTCTACCAGACCAGGCAGAAGCTCCACAAGCAGCTGTCGGACCCCGTCCAGCCTTCGTCCTCCTCCTCCTCCTCCTGCAGTCACTCCCCTCAGCTCGGCCGCCCGGCCAACCTCGGCTCCTCCCCCACCAAGCTGCTGGGCTCCTCCCCCCGGACGTCTGACTGGCTGCAGAAGTCCCCCCTCCCCACCATCATCGGTTCTCCCACCAAGGTGAGTTTTTATTAAGTTTCCCGACGGTCGACAACACAGCAAATATAATGTTTGGGGCAGTTGCACAAAACACCATAAGTTTGCCCTTAGTCTGAGTTAAGGTTTCCTTAAAATGTTCACTTAAGTATTTAAGGTTTTCTCCTGATCTCAGTCTGAAACTTAAGGAATCACCTAAAGTCAGTTCAGACCTTAGAGACCAAACTAAGGAAACTGTGTCCTGTCGACACGTCTGAGTTCATGTTGAAGAGGATGAACGTCCCAAGAGTTTGAAGCTGATGGACACGATCAATGATGAGGAATTGATTTTTTCTTTAAGATTTGATTGGCAGTCAGTTTCTGATTCGTCCGACCATCTGATCAAAAAGTTTATTTATGAAAAGTTTTTTTCTCCACTCAGATCATCTCGGCTCCGTTTAAGATTCCCAAAACGCAGGCGTCCTGTAACCTGATGGCGTTGGCCGACAGTCCCGTGCCCGCCAAGATGCTGGCAGATGTTCGGGATATCTGCGCCCATCACTGCAGCCCGTACCTCACCGGGCGGCCGGCGGCCCCCGAGGCCAGCCGCACCTTCGGCAGGTAAGACTCACATTCTCCGTCTCAGCTTCTGCTTTTACTCAACGTCCATTAGTGTCCATAAGTTCTGCCCCAGTCATTAATGTCCATCTTCAACACAATACATGATGCTGTTCAGTTATTTACATATTTATGTTGCCATAGGAACCTGAATTAAATCTATTGTTAAACTTGTGAAACTTCTTTATTTATTTTTCTGGGTTTAAATGAAGAGTTTTAGTTTCACACATTTAGTTTAAGATCCATTTTTCTGCATAAATAAATAAATGTATTGTTATTATTTTGTTGTTGTTGTTATTATTATTATTATAATATTAATAATAAAAATGTTATTATTATTAACAATAATAATAATAACATTTTATTATTATTATTAACAATAATAAATAAACAAATAAATCATGAATCAAACATGAAACTGTGAAATGAAAACAAATGTTTCCCTCCAGGTTTTGCTGTTTTGACCTTTGACATCTCAGTGAGGTCATGTGTGTGTTGACCTGGCAGAGTTTGTAGAGGAAAGGTCATCAGCTCTGCACCGAGACTTTAGCCACTGAAAGAATGATGTAATTCAGGAAGTGAGATGCTACGTCCCTCTGTGTTACTTTGACCCCTCCCCCCTCTGTTGTTCCTCTGCACCGTGTGACGTGCGTGACCTCTGGTTTCTCTGCAGGTCTGTGAGCACAGGTCGACTGTCTGAGCAGCCAATCAGAATCACTCTGGGCGGACAGGCCTATCAGGGCAGCACAGAGAGCCTGAACACGGAGCGACCCATGGACACAGGTACGTGGTCGCTGCTGCACAAACACTGGACACGAAACTCCATTTAAACGTCAACAACGGATAATGACTGACTTTAATTTTCCCAAAAGCCCCTGCAGGTCCCAGCGGGCTGGCTCAGGGCGGCTCAGCGAGTCCCCGTACTGTCCTTTTCACCGTGGGTTCACCGCCCAACAGCAGCACTCCTCCCACCTGCAGCCACCTGTGCACCCGACCACGCACCACCTCTGGTGAGGACGCCTCACCTGAGCACAGCCTGGCCCCGTTTTATTTTGAAAACTGGGTTGTGTTTTATTTTGAAAAAAAGAATATGAAGTAGATTATAAAAATAAAGATAAATATAAAATTTGAAAATATGTCCTTATACATAACATATATATACAGAAATATTTCCTTGTATAAATAAATACCTGATACATCAGAGGTTTGATAACAGACGTTGTGTCCCCCCCTCCCTCAGTGGGCTCCAACAGCTCGGCCGGCTCCCTGTGCTCCACCAGCGGTCGCAACTACGTCGGCTCCCCCCCGGGCATGGCCATGGGCTCCTCTCCCCCAGGAGGGTTTGGGGGCGGGCAGCTTGTCCCCGGGGCGGAGGGGGCGCCCAGCAGTCTGCGCTACGTCCCCTACGGCACCTCCCCTCCGAGCTTGGAAGGGTTCATCACCTTCGAAGCCCCAGAGCTGCCTGAGGAGACGCTCATGGAGGTGAGGGGGGGTCGGGGTTGAGTGTTAGTCTCTTTATTTAACAGAGAATCAGGTTTTCTAACTTTGATTTCTTGTGGCACAGAGAGAGCACACAGACACCCTGATGCACCTGCGGATGATGCTGTCCTTCACCGACTGCGTCCTGGAGATGGCGGCAGTTCGAGCCGGGGGGGCGGAGCTGGGCGTGTCGGCGGCCTCCCTCTACCCCCCCCAGGACAGCGTGGTCGTGGACCAGATCAGCCAGCTCAGCAAAGAGTGGGGGTAAGCTGTGACTGATGGTGTAACAGAGCCTGTTGTTCTGTGCTGCTGCGGCTGCAGAGCGTCTCATCCTCTGTGCATGTGCTGCCCCCTACAGGCAGGTGGAGCAGCTGGTGCTCTACATGAAGGCGGCGCAGCTCCTCGCCTCCTCCCTCCATCTCGCCAAGGCTCAGATCAAATCAGCCAAACTCAATCCTTCCACTGCTGTCAAACAGGGTGAGTCATCTCCCTGTCCTCAGACTGGGACCAGAGCTTTAAACTGGGAACGGTGTACATACTTCACAGAGAGGTAAATCCAGTTAGTAACTGAGTTTACTCCAGAGAGAAATCCTAACGTCTCTCCTCCTCCTCTTCCTCCTCCTCCTCTTCCTCCTCCTCCTCTCAGTGGTGAAGAATCTGAACGAACGTTACAAAAGCTGCATCTCTCTCTGCCGACGACTCACCGACAAACTCAACCACTTCTTCTCTGACAAGCAGCGGTTTGTGGACGAGATCAACAGCGTCACCGCCGAGAAGCTCATCTACAACCATGCTGTGGAGATGGTGAGAGTGACACACACACACACACACACACAGTCTTCATAACTCAAAAGAGATGAAAGGAATTTAGTCTGATGTCGATTCTTATCGCTGTAATCTACACTGGTGTCCTAATGTGGTGTGTGTGTGTGTGTGTGTGTGTGTGTGTGTGTGTGTGTGTCAGGTTCAGTCAGCAGCTCTGGATGAGATGTTCAAACAGACGGAGGACATCGCCTACCGCTACAGTAAAGCCGCCATGCTGCTGGACGGTCTGTCCAAGATCCTGCAGGACCCCACGGACATCGAGAACGTGGTCAAATGTGAGAACTGACTACACACACACACACACACATTATGTATAAGTTTTCTCTGTCACTTTCCACACAGAGCAGGTTCAGACTCTTTATTACATTGATTACACAGAACCAACATTTCCCATCGTGAGCACCCCCCCAAAAAAAACAAAAAAAAAAAGTTAGGTGTCGGTGTGAAAAGGTTGAGAAACACTGAGTGTGATCTCTGAGGAGGTGTGAACTCCCGCCTCTTTTCCTTCCACTCATCTCATGTTGTTTTGTGTTTTCAGACAAGGCGAGCGTGGACCGCAGGATCTCCGCCCTCTGCTACTGCACTGTCACACTGTACGAGTAGCAGACACACACACACACACACACACACGGGGACCACGACCTGAGACTGTCGACTCCCGCCCTCACAGAGCCGCTGTTCCCTCCTGTAGCAGTTCAAGCACTTTTTCGTTCGACAGGTTTCATGTGTATTTATCGTCGGTCGCGGCCGTGACTGTGACTGACGCACAAACTCAACCAAAGACGACCACGGATCAGAAACTGAAGGCTGAACCCGGATGTGGACACCACTTTTTTTTCTACACGATATACATAAACTATTGTCCATCCATGGTTTTAGGATCATTTGTTTTTTTACCGGAGGAGGAGGAGAGAGGAGCGGACTGAGCTTCAAGAGACTCGAGCTGTTTCATCTTTTAAAATCCTGCTCGTCATCACGTGATGTCGGCGGTTATTTACTCTGTTGAAGTTGTTGTTGTTCTTATTTATTGGTTGAGAGGAACGTGGATGTTGGAGTCTCCTGCCGATCTTGAAAACCTGAAGTATTGGAGCGGAGGGAAACGGACCGAGCTCACAGACAGAGTCCTGTTACAGAACCTCTGAGCAAACCGACCTGAACACTTCCTGTTCATTTTCTCATGTCGTCAGCTGAAGCACTTTACAGCCAGGAGGAGATGAGAGCCTGGGGGGGCGGGGTTTCACCTTCAGCACTCACCTGCTCCGTGTTCATGATCAACAAGTCCACTGCGTACATTTCCCATAAGGCACAGCAACCAGCGGAAACAGTGCAGTCAGGTATCTCTGCAGTTAAAGGGACAGTCCACTGATTTCACCTGTTTAATTCCCTTTTTTATTAGAAAACAAGAGTAATAAAAGTAAAATAAAAAAAATATAAAAATAAATATAATGGAAATAAGATGTAATGGAAAAAAACAAAATAAAAGGCAAATTGAAATAATAAATAATATTTTTTTTGTCTCAAAATAAAATTGAGACAAAAAATATTTATGTAGTTATCAGATTATTCCTCTTTAAGTTCATTAGAGTTCATTATATAGTTTGACAGTTTTATTGTTTTTAACATTAATAACATCAAGAGTTTTAATATATTAATAATATAATATAATATAATATAATACAATATAATATATCTCTGAATTCCCCTAAAAACCCAGTAAACATGGAGCTGACTCTCCCTCTGCTTCCTTAACCCAGGTGATGTCATCAGGGTCGTTACCGCAGTGATGATGTCATCAGGGTTGTTTCAGCTTGTGTTGTGGAATCTGACGGGCAGGCGAGTGGCATTATGGGAAATGTAGGATTTTAATGTTTTTGGTGCTTAACCCGTATTAAAGATTAAAACTTTACTGTTTCTGCTTCTGCTGCTTCGAATTTGACAAATCTTTATTTAAACCGTAGAAGTGAGACAGTAAATTGGTGGAATGTCCCTTTAATTCCAGTTGCGTCCAACGTGTGAAAAACAGTTTAAATTTACAGCTTCACTTTCCTCCGGATCGTTCTCAAACATCAGGCAAACGTTTTGCACGTTGAACGCAGCGCAGTCGCTCGAGGAGGTTGAAGACGCCGTTTCCCTGGTTACTGTGTTGTGTGGGAATCCAACGGTGACGTGTTGATCATGTTGCTGATGACGAGGAGTCGCAGGCCCTGGTCCCGTCACCTGGGCAGGTGTTCACTCTGAACCCCTGATGACAAGTTACCTGGATGATAAGTTTCATTTTACTAAAAAAAATACTACAGCTTTTTATGTTTGTCAGTTTCTCTGCAGCTGATTTTTTTTAACAGAACGTGATGTTTGCAGACTTGTATATATTTGTATGTGATGATTCCTTTCTCCTGTTTTCTGGGAGGTGTGTGTGTGTGTGTGTGTGTGTGTGTGTGTGTGTGTGTGTGTGTGTGTGTGTGTGTGTGTGTGTGTGTGTGTGTGTGTGTGTGTGTGAGATCACGGTTTGAGTTTCGGTCGGTCAACGAGCACAAATCTTTATATGTACATAGATGAATTTGATACGATTTCCTCTCGTCTGCCAAGGCTTTGATCAGGAAGCGGCCGTGGCACGGAGCCGTGCCAAAGAATCAAAGACTCTCGTGGCAGCTCTGAACTCTTTCTACCAGGACTGTTCATCGTCGAGATCGACACACACACGTCTGTTCAGTGGATCTCACCAACTGTTCTGAAATCAGCGTGACGTCCTCAGACTGTCTGGAGCCGGTCACACAAAACACCTTAAGTTTTCCACTTAAGCCTGACACTTAAGGTTTAATTTCTCCTCAGCTGAGGCAGTTACTTAAGGGTGTTGCACAGAATCTTTTAAAAGGTGTCCTCAGTTGAGGAAGAAAGTTAAGTGAAAGAGACCTACTGTTTCCATGGAGACCGTTTGTTTGCTGACATTAGCACTTGTGACACCTGTCATCAGTTTTGGGAGGCCGCCATCTCGTCCTCGACTACACCTGACATTAAAATGTAGAGCAACCTGACTGCCAATCAAATGTGTAATGTAGAACCACTTCCTCATTGTTAAGGGGTTCTTCCTCTCTTCTTAGGATGTGTTCATTCTCCTCATTTATCACCATAACCTTTTTGTAAACTGTTTTTAATTTCAAGAAAACCTTAACTCGGACTTTAAGGAAACTCTCCAGGTGTTTTGTGGAACCGGCTCCTGCTCATTTCCCTAAGTTTGGTGAAACTTTGACTCGTCACAATCTGCACTGCCCAGCATCCACTCAGTCTGTCTGCTGTCCTCCCAGCACTGTATGTACTGTATGTATGTATGAGTGTATATATATGTATATATATGTATACACACAGGTGCACTTGCCAGGTGTGCATTAAGGCCAGTAGAATACAGTTAATGATGGAAAAGCAGGTGCCTTCTTCTCGTGAACCGGACATAGGCCTGCTCCTGTGTACAGGTGTGAATACGTTCTTTTCTCCGTGTATAAAGGCGTGTAAATGCGTTCACAGGCTCCCAGTGGATTCTGGGAGCCTGTTCCTCGGATGTACTGTTCTTTTTTCTACACATATCTGGGTTTCAGTTTCCCTCATCCACATGAAGCCTTTCACTGCTCACAGAGTGAAGGGGGGGGGGCTGATAGAAACCCGCTTGAATCTTTGCTCTGTAACTGAAGATGGACTGTTTTTAGATGAAGCATGGGTGGAACATGGAGTCTGTATATTCCCCTGTAGAACCTCTAGAATCTTGAATGTATGTACCCTGTTGTTTCCCGCCTCTCCAGCTTGACCTGAATGCATTTTGAAAAAATAAATAAAAACCCCACCGTCAGTCACGACCCTGAAAATGCAACTTTCCAAGCACCGTTTTTTTCAAAGAGAAATGTTAACGTTAAACTTGTCTCTCTGTTCTTTCTGGAACTCAAATCCAGTCTTTGTTATTAAAAAGAGGAAACTTGAAGATGTCCTGCAGCGTGGTTATTTTATTTAAAAGTTATGGTATATGATAATAAACATAGCAATTATTATTTAATTATTACTAATTGTTCACCTGTTTGTTGAATGTTAAGCTGTAGTGTTGTTGTGCTCATAAACATGCTCATAGGAAATCTGATATTTATCAGAGAAAAATAAACAAAATATAAGTTTCCAAAAATTCTGTGCAGAACCGCCCGTCGACCTTCTCAAAGGTTTTTATACCAGAAATCTGTTTTTTCCTTCATGTAACAACATGGATGGTTCTTTACTCCACTGTTTGCAAATGTAATTAATGATCACTATTTTCATTGACTTTTGGGTGTTTTATTCAGGCTTGTAGCACGTGTTCCTCTGATTGAACCTACGGTCAAATTAATTCCAAACTTTTTTTTTTATTTTTTTTCAAATATACCTCAAAAACGTGGGGAATGTTTAAATAAACGAGGTCTATTGGTCGCGATAATGATTTGGAATGAAGTTGACTGAAAAGATTTATTATTGGTAATAATTTCATACATGTTTTATAAACAGTCAAACAGATCGGGTCAGTTTTGACCCTGGAGGACAAAAGTTTCACGGTCGACAGGACGGCAGGACGAGGGATAAGGGATTCATAGATAAATAAAAGTTCTTATTTACTTCAACATTATGAATCAATCTCTCCAGAGAACGTCAGGCTTCTTACAGAAAGTGTGTTTGCATTTTTCCTCAGAGCCTGCAGGAGTCTGCAGATGCTGCCAAAATAACAAAGCCTTCTGGGTAAATTTCAGGTTCTCAAAGTGGCGTGAAGAGGAACTGCTTCATCAGTTATATGTCAACATCCTTCTTCCAGAGTCACTGTAGCTTTGAATATTCATGTAATCAATCCATAATTGTTTCTTCAAGCACAACCATCTGGAACAGAAGTGATTGAATCTGAGCGGCACAAACACATGTTCTCATGAACCGTTACATATTCTAAAGTTTTGTATTTAATGACTGTGTCTGGGCCTGAAACATGCAGTTTCCCAATATGCCTCATGTATAACCTCCATATTCATTCCTCAAGCATCTAATGTTCTGTAAGAAAACAAGGAAACAGAGAAAGCTGACCTCATCCCGTCATTAGAGTGAGTGTAAGTTCCTCAGTTTTGAACATGTAGAAGAGATTTGTATTATTTTTTTAAAGAGACTGTGAATCAATAGTCTCTGTTTTCTGTTAAAAATACAAATCTTTTCTACAAGTGCACTTTTTTTAATGAATGCAAATCTTTTGTACTGTGCTCTGCAGACTTATTTTACAGGCTTGAACAGTGTGGGCCTCCGCCTTTGAAACTGATAGGAGCTTCCTGCATAACTTGCACCTGACTGAGTTGATAATGGCGAGTGAAATGAAAGCTGTGTGCAAGATGTTACCAATAAATCTTTGAGTAGAGTGTGATGCAGCTGAATAATGAGTAAATGTATGTTAATTGGACTTTAAATTTCCAATATATAATAACTAAGTTATAACTAAGTTTCATATACAGTCTATGGTTATGACACATTATTTTGTTTATGTTTGATAAATGTAAAAATAAACATTCAGCAACCTTGTAATTTCATATAACATGTATTTCTTCATGGCAGTTTGTGCAGAAAGTGCATTTTCTAGTTGTTACTGTTATTGTCATGGTGGGAGGGGCTCCGCTGACTATGCGCCGCGCTGATTGGTGCTCTCATTCATTGACACGCACACGGACCAATTGTTGACGCCTGTGCCGGGCTCAGTAACAACACACCCTTATAAAGGTTATAACTAGTTAGTAGTTAATATCAAACCGGTCAGAGAGGAGTGACCCTGACAGGTAAAACTTATAACTTGTCTTTTTGTATCATATTATTAAGGTTACACGGATATTAACACTGTTAGCTGTAGCTTTAGTAACAGTTTCCAATGTTATCCGTTACTGCTGTGAGCTATGAAGCTAAAGCAGAACGATTCAATAATTAGCATCTCTGTTTACAGTGACCGTTAACCTGTTTTAACACCTGCTAAAAGACATAAACCTTCGTTAGCTCGCGGTGCTAGCCTCAGTACCGTTAGCAACAGTAAGGATAACATGGACGTATCCGCTGTGTCTTTCTCTCTGACTAACGTTAGCTAGCATATTAACGGTCACCGGTTGGCTAACTGTTGTTTAAATGTATCTGTAGTTGCTAGCTTAGCTAAAACTGACTGTAGGAAAGGTTTCAGGCGCGACGCCAGGATTTTCAGGGAATGTGTCTCTTCGTATCTCTCTGTTCAGGATGTCCCGGGAACAGCTCGTCGTGCAGCGGGCTAGGAAGTCCTTCCAGACGGGAAACACCAAGCCTCTGGAGTACCGGGTCCACCAGCTGAAGAGTCTGCTCCGCTTCATCTCAGAGAGGCGGAAGGACATTGCTGATGCTGTTAAGAGGGACCTGGGCAAGGTGGGTCTGCACGGACCTTCCAGTATTCCCAGTAGGTTCTGGAATCCCGGGAATATTGAGGGATGTTGTCAGGGGCCAGGGCACTGGATGGTGGCTCTGCAGAAAGGTCACTTTATAGGAAAACACAGCAGGATGCACTTTACAACTTTACTCCAACATTTAGTGCCAGGGATTATTTTCAATCAGTGGAACAGCAGCAGTAAATTTTAAGATCATTATAGAAACAGGTCAGAACCAGACCAGGAGCAGGACTGATCCAGATCCAGGTTGCAGTTAAGACCTGGATTAGAAACCAGCTGAGGAAACAGGACACAGGTGAATATTCTCCTGTTTGTTTTTAAAGTTGCTGATCTAGTTTCTTCAGTTGTTTGAAGACTGACGTAATTAAACTGACATGTTGCTCTTTGCCTTTAAAGAGTAATGCACACTTTAAGTCTGTTTCCAGGTCAGTAAAACTTTAATGAAATAATTTTTTTCTAATGAGAACAGACAGCTGATTGGAACGAACCTGTACAAACATTATTTCACCAAACACCATCAAGTATTTATGTGTATTTTTTAGAAATTAGGAACTACAATTTACTGCAAGTTACTCTTTTAACCACACTGTAATCATCATCATAAGTTATCAATCAGAATACTGAACACATGAATGAACGTGTTGTTTTCCTGCTTCCTCTCCAACATGTGTAGTATTGTTATTGTTCGAATATTCCTTCATTAATCAATCAATCAATCAGACTTTATTTGTATAGCATTTAGAAGCAATAAAAAAACACTCCCACCCCCCCATTCACTCACTCACATGCAAAACAATAAATGACCAAGTAATTAATAAAAACAATAAAAATAAGACAATAACAACAGGAACTGTGAAACACTGAAGACTGGAGTAAAGATAACGATAGAGTGATAAAGATAAAATAATAAAATTCTGAAACAGAGGAGATGTATTAAAGTGAGTAAAACTAGAAGTGAAAGGTAGGATATTAATAATCAAATAATAATTAAGACAAAATAGTAAAATGCTAAAAGAGAGGAGATGTTTGTTAGAGAGTAAGACCAGAAATAAAATTAGAAATAAAATAAATAACCAGAAATAGAAGTATGGTGATAGAAGGAAAACAATCCAGAAAATAATCATAGAATACAAAGACATACCAGTTAAACAGCTTAAAATATATAAATATATAGACAGATAAATAAATGAAATGAAATTAAAAGCCAGAGTAAACCAGTAAACATTAACAAACCAGCTGGGACTGAAGGATTGATCCGGGCCTCAGGTTCTGTCCCGTCTTTCAGAGTGAACACGGGACGGAGCTGTTTGAGACTCTGGGCCTGGAGGGAGAGATCAAACTGGCCATCGACAAGCTGGCAGAGTGGGCGGCTCCTCGGCCGGTGGAGAAGAACCTCCTCACCATCTCAGACGAGGTCTACGTCCAGCCTGAGCCCCTGGGGGTGGTGCTCATCATCGGGGCCTGGAACTACCCCTGGGCGGTCACACTCCAGCCGCTGGTGGGAGCCATCGCTGCAGGTAACAAATACACCTGTAGAGTTTATGTTCCTATTCTAAAACATGAGGTGTTCTGCTTCCTGAGTGTGGTCGTGTTTTCAAAATGGAAGGTAACTGTTTCTATGAATTGTCTTTGTTTGACTGTTTGTAGCTTGTTGTTGTTGTTGTTGTTGTTTCTCTTTTCAGTCTGAACATCTGCTTGTTTTTAGCTAATTGTAGGATTTTATCACTTGTGTTGTTTTTGCTGCTACACATGTAAAAGTTCAACTAGAGACAGAAGTGGAGAATTATCAACAGATATAAACTGTGCAACTCGTTAGTTTCATACTTTGTTTTGAAACTGTTAAACTACATCGTCCCTATTAAATAAATAAATAAACAAAACTGTTGCACGTCTCAACACTAAATCCTTCTTAAGTGATATTACGTTAGAAAGTCACGTCACAGGTTCATATTTAACACTTTTAGTTTATTGGAGTGTTTGATTTCGATTTTCAGATTCAGCAGACTCATGTCTGTTTTTCTCGTTGTGTATAAAGTTTGACATTAACCTGTCGCTGTGATGTGTTTATGTTCTCAAGGAAAAAAGACTCTTTGATGACGCTGTATCGTCTCATCTGTTTCTCTGTCACCTCCCAGGAAACGCAGCAGTAATAAAACCATCTGAAGTCAGCTCTCACTCTGCGAAGGTCATGGAGGAGCTGCTCCCTCAGTATCTGGACAGAGTGAGCCTCTTTCTTCCATATGATCTTTGATCTCTGCTCGGTGTGAACATACAGGAAGCTGTAATGACCGGATCACTTCTCTGTAGGATCTGTACCCGGTGGTGACGGGCGGCGTGTCAGAGACGCAGGAGCTGCTGAGGCAGAGGTTCGACCACATCTTCTACACAGGAAGCAGCTCAGTCGGCAAACTGGTGATGGAGGCCGCAGCTCGCCACCTCACCCCCGTCACCCTGGAGCTGGGCGGGAAGAGTCCCTGCTACATCGACAGCAACTGTGACATCACTGTCGCATGTCGGTCAGTCCCTTGGATCTCACACACACAGATACGTGCTGGTCAGGAATCTGTAGCTCTGCCGGTGTGTGAAGTGAGATAATAACACAACATAAAGACAGGAAGTGTTTTCAGTTTGTTTCTCTTCTTCACAGTCGCATCACGTGGGGAAAGTTTGTGAACTGTGGTCAGACGTGCATCGCTCCAGACTACATCCTGTGTGAAGCGTCCATCCAGAGCAGAGTGGTGGACGAGATCAGGAAGAACATCAAGGTCTGACACCGAGGTTTTAATCTGTGTCAGGAAAGTTATGGAAGAAAGAGGGGATGATGTGGAAATGCTTTAATGTTTGTCCGTAGATGTTTTTATGTTCTGGTCTCAGAGAAACACGATTCTGATTTTACAGTAGAAACTTGAATTGTCCGATCAGGTCAGTGTGAAGATGCTGTGACGTGTTTTGCAGGAGTTTTACACAGATAATCCAAAGACGTTTGAGGACTACGGACGCATCGTCAACCAGAGACACTTCCAGAGGGTCATGGCTCTGATGGAGGGCAGCACGGTCGCTGTGGGTGGAGACAGTGATGAATCCCAGTGTTACATCGGTGAGTCGAGTGTCTGAGCCACCGGCCAGCTTGAAAAGTACTTTTGACAAGTATTTTAAGACTTTTTTTTCTTCTAAATTTACAACTTCAATCTCCAAATTTCAGATTATTTTCCTCAGTGAGGTCTCAATACTCCGTCACATTATATCTGCGTATAAAGTCAATCACGATCTGGACTGACTCTGTTCCTCCGCGCAGCTCCCACCGTCCTGAAGGACGTGACAAGGGAATCTAAAGTGATGAGGGAGGAGATCTTCGGGCCGCTGCTGCCCATCATCACGGTGAGCGGCGTGGACGAGGCCATCCAGTTCATCAACGAGAGAGAGAAGCCGCTGGTCGTCTACGTCTTCTCCAATAACAACAAGGTGAAACACATCGCCAGCAGACAGGTGTTTCCCTCCTTCAGGTTAACTTTCAGACCACATTTGTGTCTCACTTCCTCCCCCTCTGCTCTGACCCCTCCCCTCTGATATCAGCTGATCAAACGGGTGATCGCTGAGACGTCCAGTGGCGCTCTGCTGGCCAACGACTGTCTGGTCCACTTCACCGTCAGCGCTCTGCCCTTCGGAGGAGTCGGTGAGTGTGTGAACGTGAGATCCACCTGCAGCTGCTTTACCCTCCACAACAAAGATGACTAACCCCCCCCCCCCCCCCCCCCCCCCCCCCCCCGCCGCCGCCGCCTCCCCAGGTAACAGCGGGATGGGCTGCTACCACGGCCGCCACAGCTTCGACCAGCTCAGCCACCTGCGCAGCTGTCTGATCAAGCAGCTGAAGATGGAGGGGGTGAACAGCATGCGGTACCCCCCCCACACCGCCAAGAAACTGGGCTGGGCTCGATTCTTTCTGCTCAAGCAGTTCAACGTGTGCAGGCTGCGCCGCATGGCGCTGCTCGCCATGTTGGCCGGTCTGGCGGCGTTTGTGGTTCAGGTAAGTAAAATAAACCAGACGGGTCAAACAGGAAACAAAGGTCTGTTTCATTAAAGGGGAATAAGTTCTGAGGCCGTTTGTTTAATCGTGTGAAATTCTGAAGAAACGTGTTGAGTTCATATTTATTCAGTTCTGTTCAGTCTCTGGATCCGTTCAGTCTGATGCTTCATTCATTTCACTTCTGTCTGTTATTCTGGTAATTAATGGGAATAAAATAATTTTAATTAGCACCAAATTATATTGTTCTTTACTGGAAACAAATCAGTCACCAGAATTATTTTGATCCACACAGCGGTCACTCGTCTTCCTGTGTCCTCACACAGAAACAACTAATAAAACAAACAATAATCAAAATCACACTGAATCAATAAAAAACAAAACAACAAAACAAGACAAAAGAATTCAAGTAACAGAGAAATGCACACAGCCTGTATTCAGACACTGAGCCTTAAACCAGCCGTCAGGACTTCTGGAACTTTGTGATGTCACAACAAAGCAGTCACCAAGCCCCGCCCACCTGGACCCACCATCCAAACCTTGCAGGAAAAAGAGAGGCTCAGAGCCTCCTCTCTTCTGATTGGCTCACCAACCTGTTGTTACTAGAGCTCCAGAGAGAAGCCTGAGAGAGGAGATGTGAAACTACACTGAGATGGTTTTTATATCTTCTGATGGATCAACACTTCAAATAAAACACAGAAGAAGAAACATGGAGCTTAATCATGTGACTGCGTCTGATTTCAGATCTGTGAAAATGTGTTGTGACTGATTGAGATCACGGTTCAGTTCAGGTCATAATAAAAGTCACATGTTGTCCAACAACTGTTAGACCATGATGTGATCCTTCATTAATAATTGACTGGCTGGTTTCCCTCTGATCCGGAATCTGCTGGGACCTCGTTCACCTTCACAGCAGGAACATGATGTTTTCATAGAACAGCTCCGTGTTGTGTTCACGTGTGTGTTTTAACAGTGGGTCTTTTGTGTGACGACTGTTTACAGGCGTTTAAATAACGACGGACACATTTTCCCATGATGAGCAGATACAGGGACTACGCTCCACATACCCACAATCCCACAGGCCCCCGTCCCCTCACACAACAATGGCCTTTGTCCCCGGCAGACAATGCGTACTGTTGTCCAGGAAATCTAACCACTGAATGCCCCCTCATCTACCCTCCCTTTAATTACCCAGCATGCTTCACTCTCCTCTGCTAAATGGCCCCTTTTGTTTTGGTCAACCCCTCCATTTCTGTTGACATCCACACTGTTGTTTCTCCTGCAGAGGTTCCTGCTGTGAGGCTGAGGACCAGACTCTGCTGGTCTGTGCTGGACCGTGTCCTGGTGCAGGTGGTGCGGGGCCCGGGACCCCCACGTGGACTCCTGCCCTGTAGCGAAATATGGCGCAGCTGTGATTAACTGGTCCATATCATTTCATCCATGTTGACACACCTGACTGATTGATACAGTGGCCCTGAAGGTTCAAACCCCTGCAGCTTCAGAAACACATGAAAAACATCTTCATCAGTTTGACAACACACGTGCTGCTACACAACAGGAAGTGTTTCTAGGGGACATTAGTCATGAAGACGGCTCGTTGGCTACATGTTAGCGCTGCTGGAAAATGAGCTAAAGCTAAAGTTTGTTCTGTTCATTATAACGTCGATATCACATGATTCAGATATTATTGCAAAAATGTTAGCCGTTAGCTTAGCCTTCAGGTCCGTCACTTCTTTGTGTCCCCTCTTCCGTCGTGTTGTCTGTATTTGCAGCTCGTGTCAAACTGATGAAGATGTTTTCTGAGGTTGTTTGTGTTTTGAGCTTCAGGGCCACCGTACATTCACAACTCTTCCGTTACAACTTCAAGCTGCTATTAAAGTTTTTAATGTCAATTTTATAGAATTAAAATCTGTAATTATTATTATTATTATTATTATTATTATTATTATTATTATTATTATTATTATTTAACCTGGTAAAAGGAGATTTTACTTTAACAAAATAATGAAATCAATTTCATGAATATCATCTGCTTTGAATGTTGCCATGGTAACTTCTGTTACTCCTTTTTATTCCAGTTTGAATCCTGATAATATTTTATTGTTTCTGCCATTAAACATTAAACAAAACAAAACGTTGATTATAACTCATTGTCTTATTATCAACACTGGAATATTATTGACAAGATACCAAGGTCACTGGAGTTTATGAGGCTGTTATTAAGATACACTGACCCCAGCTACGGGCAGTAAAATGCTGTGTGTGTGTGTGTGTGTGTGTGTGTGTGTGTGTGTGTGTGTGTGTGTGTGTGTGTGTGTGTGTGTGTATGTGTGTGCGTGTGCGTGTGCGTGTGTGTGTGTGCGTGCGCAGGCGGGTTTGGGGGGGGGGGAATGTTATGAAGGCTCCCAGTGTGTGAACGCAGCTCCAGCTCCTCGTCACGGTGACCGAGCCTCCCGGTAAACTGACCCCAGATCAGAGTGACTGATGAGCGGTGAGAGTCGCTCGGAGAGCCGGGAGCGTATCGGACACCTGAACCGCTCTGAGATCAGATCAGTGACGGACCATTCTCTAAAACCTCCACACAGAAAACTGGATGTGTTTCACCTGAGCTGCTCCGGACCGCGGTGAGTTCAACTCCTCTCTATCGATTTATTGATTATTTAACCGTCGTCGATCAGATGATTTAAAGTGACAGGAGATGAAACATCCAGAGTTTATTATGAAACAAACGACAGAGACTCGAAATTAAAATCAAAATGATTGTTTCTCTCAAGTCAAACGACGCAGTTGTCACAGTGTCACAGTGTGACGATGACTTCACATGAGAAAAACAATCTGCAAGAAGTTTTTGGAAAAGTTTTCTCTAAAACAAATTTAAAAAAATAATCCTGTTTTTATTTTATTTTAATTTTTTCTAGTAAAACGTTTTAAAAATATGTTTTTATTCATTTAAATTAAGAAAAACTGGATTTTTTAATTTTATTTTTTTTAAGTGAATGCATTAAGCTTCCTCATGATCCATACCGTCTAATCACTGGTTAATAAAAATACATGATTGTTCCACTTTGACCTCTGACAACCTGTTGAAGTCTTAATTAAATGATGGTGGAAATGTTTTTACGCAGCTGTGCTTCAGGGAAAAGAGAGAAAGACATGAAAACTGACAGGAGCCATTTCCAGTCATTTCATTTCAACTACAGATGTTTCTATATTTGACAGATGTTTGGTGTGAGGATCGAGATTTCACATCCACAGACTGTTTAACAGGGTTTTAACTGATTTTTAAAACAAGCTTTCATTTTATAAATCACATTTTCTTGATTTAAGAAAACAAGGATTTGAGTGTTGTTATAATAATTTTAGTTATAATTTATGGAAAACTTTCCTTTAATTTCCTTTATTCACATTAGTTATTACAAGTGAATGTAGATTAGTATTTGAAAGTTGTATGTTTTATATATTTGATCAGTTTATTTACACATTATTTACAGTGTTTGTGTATTCTTGACCTCGACGCCTTCGTTAGGGGCCTGAGCGATGTTCCTGTCATAAAATAAGGGAAACACTTGTAATTATATATTTCTATATTCATTGTTGAATCCTGACTAAAAATATTATATAAACAAAGTTATAATTTATAGAGTTTTAGTTTTAAAATCCATCTCACCTTGAATTCTGCCTTGATTTAAAGTCAGCAGAGGTTCTGATGTTGAGACTGGAAATGAAGAGTCGGATTAAATTTATTAAATTATTTACATTAAAATCTCATTGCAAAGTTTAAATTGATTAAACATTTTGTGGTAAAAACAGAATCACAGTGCTGTGTCACTTCTCAGTATTGGTCGTCAGTCGTCTGGTTGGTTTTTGATCGTCTGTTCTGTGACAACATAATGCTCAGTTTGTTAAATTTCCATAGATACAGGAAGTAAAAGTTGTTCCAGGACATGTTGACTGTTCATTTTTAAAATTGGAAGGACCAGTGTGGAAGGCTTAGTGACATCTAGTGGTGTAGGAGAACCTACGGTGGCCCTCAGGTAATGTAAAACATGAAGGACCCTCTCTAGAGCCAGAGTTTGGTTTGTCCCTTCTGAGCTACTGTACAAAGATGGCGGTGCAACATGGCAGCTCATTCTAAACTAATGAAAACACAATGATTCTTACACTGATGAAAACCTACTTATGAATATAATATTACACTTCTGCCCTTGAATCCTGCGCAC
This sequence comes from Seriola dumerili, assembly GCF_002260705.1. Classification (NCBI taxonomy): domain Eukaryota; kingdom Metazoa; phylum Chordata; class Actinopteri; order Carangiformes; family Carangidae; genus Seriola; species Seriola dumerili. The sequence goes on from NW_019174408.1 coordinate 1,152,106, forward strand.
TGGCCCTTTAAGTTCAGTATGTGTGTCACTTCACACACCCTCCCTGCTGAAACACCTGTGCTGTACCCACAGTTCCACCTGTATGTATGGAGAGGCAGGCGGTGCAGCGGGCCAGGGAGGCCTTCCTGAGCGGCCGCGCTCGGCCTCTGGAGTTCAGGCTGCAGCAGCTTCACGCTCTGCAGAGGATGATCACTGAGAAGGAGACTGAGATTTCCACCGCTCTCAAACAGGACATCAACAGGGTGAGTGTCACACGCTGAGTCACATGTCTGCAGGTGCAGCTGTTGTCTGACTGACAGGTTGTTTGGTTTCCTGCAGAGTCAGTACGACACGCCGCTGCTGGAGCTGATCGGCATCGAGAACGAGATCAAGCTGGCCACGGAGAAGCTGGCAGAGTGGGCGGCTCCTCGCCACGTGGAGAGGAACATCCTCACCATCTCAGACGAGGTCTATATTCAGCCCGAGCCCCTGGGGGTGGTGCTCATCATCGGGGCCTGGAACTACCCCTGGGCCCTCACCCTCCTGCCCCTGGTCGGAGCTATCGCTGCAGGTAGGGACCCTCCATCTCCCGGCCCCCCCCCCCCACACCAGAGTCACAGTGTTGTTGTTTCAGAGCAGACCTCTGCTCAGGTGGATTCGAGGTTTTCAAAGTCCATGAACTCATAAAATGATTCAAGTGTGGAGTGATAGAGAAGTCAACCAATCACAGTCTGTTTACAGCCCCTGACCTGAGAAGGTGCAATAAGCTAAATGTGACCATACCTGTGCAGGTAGAGACACAGGCCACCAGGAGTTTAAAGTTTCCAGAGAGATGAAGACTCTCAGGTCGAACTTGTCATTTCCAGATTTGTATAAAATCAGATTTAGGACATAACTTTAAAAGAAGTGCTGCAGTGATGAAATGATGATAAGCTTGTGTTTACTGGTTGAAAGTCTGAGTGTCGCTCTGAGCTGTGATGAATCTGAAGTCTTGTAGAGAAGCAGCATGAAGTTCAGGACTGACGTTCTGTGAGAACAGAGTAAATGTTCATTCAACCCTCTGAACCTCCTGCTGCTGTTCCTCCTCTCAGTTTGACCAGCACTGATGAAGAGACGAGAGCGTCTTCAGCCATTTTCACTCTTTTATTGGCACAAAACTATAAAACATTTACCAATATCCTGATACAACAGATCTATAACATAATACATAAACATACATGTTGGTCACACTCGTGTTTTGCAGCTGAACTGTCCTGCTGTGAACCTCCTCTGACATCCCGCCTCAGCTCTGCATTCTCAGCCTCCGCTCGCTCGCCCTCCCTCTCTCAGTGACCTCATCCCATTGATAGAAACCCGTGTTCTCTCTCTCTCTCTGCAGGGAACGCAGCTGTGGTGAAGCCGTCGGAGCTCAGCGAGTACTCCTCCCTCCTGCTGCGGGCGCTGCTGCCTCGGTATCTGGACAAGGTCTGAACTGCAGCGTCTGTTGTTGGTGTGAATGGCGACGCACAGAGCTGCTTCACAGACAGTTTTTATTCCACGGCCGAGTGGCCGCTGAGTGAGGGGACTCCCTTTGTGTCCCAGACAAACTGTCAGACCATGTCACCAGGAGAGAGGGTTGGTGGGACGATGGCTCCTCCTGTTGTGATGTCATAATGAGAGTTTCAGTCGGGAAATGTGAGATTTTGTTTGTTAAACTTGGATCTTTGGTCTCAGGTTCATCCAGACAGATTTTGTAGCTGGTGTTTGCTCAGTTGTAACGGCCTGAATTTATTAAACTTTTCAGAATTACTCTTAAATCAATCAATCAATCAAACTTTATTAGTGCAGCACTTTTGACACAGGTCAGAGCAGTTCAAAATTCACAGGCGACTGATGAGCAAAAAAGAAAAAGGACAAATGAAATAAGAAAGCTGAGAATGAGATACAATAAAATAGGTGAATGAAATAAAGTGACTAATGACATTTACGTTTAAAGACTTCAACACTTCCGGCTGCTCAGGCCCTCGGGTCACACTGTTCATATCTGCCGATGCAAGAGCTTTAAAAACAAATAAAAGAAGTTTAAAATCAATACAGATTCTGACAGGAAACAAATGTTTCTGCTGGAGACGTCCCGTCCTGTGTCACTGAGGAGCGTCACTTAATCTCTGAAGTTTAAAGTTTTATTCAGTGTTTCTCCTGGTTTGAATCTCCTGGTGTGTTTGTTGTGGAGCGGAGAGACCTCTGTGGAGAATTCAGCTGCTGAACGTCTGGTTCATAAGTTATCAGAATTATCACAGCGTCAGTGAAGTACTCACCTATTGAAGACTAAAGGAGGTCTTGTCTTGTCCAGTCTGGGCCGACTCAGCGCTTTAGCTGCAGGGATCATTAAAAGTTTTCAGATTTTCCATCGACTGTAGAAGCGGATATAAACCCGACCGTCCTCCTCGTGCTGTTTATTTCAGGATCTGTACCCGGTGGTGACGGGCGGAGCTTCAGAGACGCAGGAGCTGCTGAGGCAGAGGTTCGACCACGTCTTCTACACAGGAAGCAGCTCGGTCGGCAAACTGGTGATGGAGGCCGCAGCTCGCCACCTCACCCCCGTCACCCTGGAGCTGGGCGGGAAGAGTCCCTGCTACATCGACAGGAACTGTAACATCAGAACCGCCTGCCGGTAACACACTCACACGCTCCTCTTTTTTAGGGGATTTTGTCTTTATTTGATTGGACGGTGACGATAGACAGGAAATGCAGGGACAGACATGCAGTAAAGTGTCTGTCCGGGCGGCTGGGGGTCGAACCCGGGTGTTTGCGCCCATGTGATATTCGCCGTAACCACTCTGCAGTTGGGTCGCCTCAAACCGCTGCTCTTTAACGTCCACAACAAAACGCTTCAGACGTTTTTAGCTTCTGCATCATCTGCTGGTTTGTCAATGACACTGAGGCTCAACGACTCATTCCTCAACTTTCCAAACTTGATTGATTGATTGATTGATTTCCTACCTGGTCCACAGGTTCCATTCATTTCAGTAGACAAGACAAAATACAGAATCTGTCACAGTGAATCATTTGTTGGCTGCTGAGCACAAACTTATATATATAATATAATATAACACTGTCTTCAGCAAATGTTCAACTTCAATGATCTTTGGCAGCCAACAGTTCTCAGATGTCGGAGTGTCATGGAATGTGTCACCAAGCACAGATTTAAAAAGCTCTGTGATGTGAAAGTGGTTGAAAACAACATTAATGTATTCAAAAACCAAAACAATCTGTTCAGCTCCACATTAGTAAATGTACCTGAATGAGACTTTCTCACAGTATTAAAACACTGACACATTCAAACTGTACATTAGATAAAGTGTAACTGTTCATTTGTACGTCACTTCCTGGTTCGTGTGCAGTCGGATCACCTGGGGAAAGTTTGTGAACTGTGGTCAGACGTGCATCGCTCCGGACTTCATCCTGTGTGAACCGTCCATCCAGGGACAAGTGGTGGACCGGATCCGACAGACTCTACTGGTAACATTTAAACTCTAAACTGATCAGGTCTGACATGTTAGTGTGAGAGTGTGTGTGAGGTACTGCTCTATAGTCAGTGTGTTACCTGCAGTAGATTCAGTTTAGAGAAGCAGCAGGAGCACAGGTGCAGACGCTGAGTGTTGAGCTGCTGTGGGCGGTGCTCTCTGCTGAGCCGCCCACAGCAGCTCGTCCCTCAGCGTCTGCACCTGTGCTACAATACCTTAATGTACTGATACGAGGATGTCTCCTGAACACCTCCTGAACATCACCTGAACGTTGACTCTACTGCAGGAGTTTTACGGTGCGGATCCTAAATGCTCCCCGGACTACGGCCGAGTCGTCAACCAGCGTCACTTCAACAGAGTCATGAGTCTGATGGAGGGGTACACTCCTGTGGTGGGGGGCCAGAGTGACGCCTCCCAGTGCTACATTGGTAGGAAGATACGTTTTGTTAATCTCTCAGTTCAGATCAGACAACAGTAAAGACTGAGTATGTTTCTGTGTTAAAAGCCCCCACAGTGCTGAAGGACGTGCCCCCCCACTCCAGACTGATGCAGGAGGAGATCTTCGGCCCCCTGCTGCCCATCGTGACCGTGAGCGACATGGACGACGCCATTCGCTTCATCAACGAGAGAGAGAAACCTCTGGCCCTGTACATCTTCTGCTCTGACAAGAAGGTGAAACAGCTGGAAAACAGATATAAGAAGTTTTAAGTTTAATGAAGCTTCTTCTTCATGTGTCTCCTCTCTGCCCCCCCCTTCCCCAAGGCTGTGAAGAGGATGATAGAGGAGACCACAAGTGGAGGAGTGACGGTCAACGACGTGATGATGCACTACACGCTCAGCTCTCTGCCGTTTGGTGGCGTTGGTGAGACTGACTGAAGTTACTGTCTGTGTTCAGGACAACATTTATTATTATTATTTAATATATGTTATAAACTTATATTTTCATATATCCAGAGGATGTATAGACGTGATAGTAATATATCCCCCTGACAGGTGACACGTATGGCAACATCACTCTTGATATAGAGACATATATATCATATATTACTTTTCTGTTTTCTCAGGTTCAATAATCCTAAACACTCAATCCAACTTCTGTTATCAACTCTTATGTCTGTTACCTAGCAACCAACGCTGCTTCTCTCACCTCATCTCACTGACGTATTTTTGTGAACCTTTAGATTTCTCATTGAAATTTACAACGTTGCTAACTCAGGAGATAAAAGAGATAGACAGGGTTAAGATAGGCTGCATCTACTAATGAGTTTTAGTCATCAAACACATCGTTAGCAGCATGAGCCTCTCAGTGAGTCCAGCCTGTTGATGTTTGGTCTGCGGTGTTAAAGCAATAAAAGCGCAGCGTCATGGAGGAAACACGTCAGCCACGAGGTGGAGAAGTGGAACAGTTTTACTGAAGTTAGGAAGCTCGTATAAAACACTTCCTACCTTCAGTTAGGATGGGAACATTGACTGAGCAACTATTCATCTGTCATGGCTTTTTTCCTAAACCGAGTCTTAACCCTGGTTACCGTGGTTACCAAACAGTTTGTCAAAGCAAACATGAATAACTCATCTGTTTTTATGCAAATTTCAATTTATTCATAAGAAAATGATTGATCTGAAACAATTTGATGAGTCGACAATGAAGCTGCTTTATTAATTGACAATTACAGTCATTTCACTTTTGTCCACTAGTGGGCAGAAAAACACGTAAACAAGCTGCTACCAGCGGCTAACGTAGCTGCTGTTGCTAACATGTTAGCAAACAGCTGATTCATACGGTGGCCCTGAGGGCTCAAAGCCCCGCAGCTTCAGAAAACACCTTCATCAACACATGAGATGCAAATACTCACAACACAACAGGAAGTGTTTCCAGGGGGACACTAAAAAGTGATGAACCTCGCACTTGCATGGATGTACTATAATACATCCATGGTTCAATGGTTTTAACTTCAAAAGCCACAAAACATTGAACAACAAGTGCGTCCCAGCTTGGTTCATCACTTTTTAGTGTCCCCTGGAAACACTTCCTGTTGTCGTCTGTGTGTATTTGGTTGTTGTTGTGAGTCTTTGCAGCTCGTGTGTTGTGACATTGATGAAGATGTTTTTCTGAATTTGTGTTTTGTCTGTTTACATGTGTTTTCTTCAGCTGCAGTGCTTTGTCCTCTCAGGGCCACCGTACAGGATCGTTTTGAGGGATGACACTTTGAGTTTTGTTGTGTAAACTTGAAGAAACTGAAACGTGCTTCATGTAAAAATGTGTCATCAGTGGGACACAGGTGGTGATAGCTTGTTACACAGATTAAATTTACCTCTGCAGCTCTGGTGTCATCATGGAGGTAGCACCTGTCTGCAGCCCCCACCCAGCCACATGAAAACCTCCACATCACCTGTTTGTCTCCTCCAGGTCAGAGTGGTATGGGCCGTTACCATGGCAAACACACCTTTGATCAGCTGAGCCACCAGAGGGCGTGTCTGGTCCGCTCTCTGGGCATGGAGAGCGTGAACCTGGCTCGGTACCCTCCTCAGGACCGCCGGCGGGCGCGCAGGGTGAGGATGGCCCTGAAGTCGCCCCTGATCGACACGTCAAAGAGGACGTTCATCTGGGCTGTCATCGCCACCGTCATCGGCTTCGGCCTCTTCATCACGCTCCTCGTCATCCTGCTCATCGCTGCCGGTCTCAACTGCACCTGCTGGTACTGGAGAGGCTTCTATAACTAGAGACACTGAACTTCTCTGAGGCCGAAGAAGAAGAAGAAGAAGAAGGAGACGTGCCTGTGACGTCTTCTATGATTAGAACATGAATTGTGTTTCACATTCAGATATTTAAAGATAAATAAGAGGATAACCTTTAGATCTAACGTTTATTTTCTGTGTGTTTTGTTCTATATCAGATGAACCTGGTTCTCTCTTCTTCAGGAGTTTAAACACATTTCATCATGAAGAGAGAAATTCTGTTTTCAGAAATGTTTGTTTGTTTGTTCCTAAATAAAATGATTGATGATATGTTAATAATTTATTTAGCAGATTTTATAATTCTTCTGAAAATGCATTTTCTTCTTCAAATGATTTAATAATAATAACTTTATTTATATAGCACTAGCAGCAAAGTGCTGCCCAAACATAAAAACAAAACAAAGCAATAAAAGACACAGAGAATCAAAGTGTTAATTAACCTTCTGTTTATTTGTTTATTCATAAATTTATCTATTTTATTTATTTATTTTTACTTTTATAATTTGGAGAATTTGGTATCTGAGAATGTTACTCTTTATGTTTTGGAACTCTCTCTTTGTGTTTATTGTATGAATTTTATTTACTATTACTGTTATTATTATTGTTATTATTATTATTATTATTATTATTTCTAAACATTATGATTTTTTATGAAGGTTGTCATTGTTACAAGGTTTGATTCTCGCGTTTAATTGGCGCTGTCTTATCCAAAACACCTAACTGCTTTACGGCAAGTCCCCTGTCGTAAACTAAACCCATATAATGTACACTTTGACGTACACTTGGCCACAAAGATACTGTAGAAAATCTTTGGTTTTTATCAGAGACAGCTGATGAAGGAGACGGCGCATTTACAATCACTTCTCTATTATTTGTCGTAAAGTGTACATCATACGGTTGAAGTTTACGACAGGGGGATTTGCCGTAGAGCAGTTTGGTGCTTTGGATAAGGCAGCGCAAATAAAACACCGAGAAGTCAGCGAAGTTTGGGTCGTTGTGAGTTTCTGAACGTGTTCAATGTGACGGATTTAAAGCTACGACAAAACAGAGCGTCATGTCGGTGAGCACCAGGTGAATCACCGGATGTGACGATGTTTTTCCCGCCTGATCGTGAGTACACTGGATTTCAGGTAAGGTTGGATTGATTCAGTGGAACAGAGTCGGAACAACAACAGGAGTCTGAAACAACGAGGCCTGACGCCATCTTTGTTTCCCTTCTTCATGTTGAAGTTCGAGTCCTACTTCAGTTGTATTGTCATTTCCACATGCTAAAGAGAAAGTGTTAGCTCTCTTCGTTAGCAACAACAGCTAATCAGTTGTAAATAACGTGTTGACGTCACGAGATGAAGGGTTCACGAACTTTCTCCAGTTACACTGTGAATGACTGAGTCATGTTTTCAACATGAACAAGAACAACAGTGATTTGTGTTTAATTAGTTGAAATAGATTGTGTTTGTTCAGGATTGTAATTCAGATGAAGATCTTAGACTGTTTTCTAACACTACAGTCTTCTGTTAATTCACGTCAGTACAGCACGTGCGTGCAGCTGTGCCTCAGTGGTGCGTGATAAACAACACACTCAATACAGATGTGTATGGAAGCATAATGCGTTCATTTAAGAAAAATAAAAACTGCTGTTTTTCAGAATTAACGACATCATTATCTCAATGTTATGTTGTTAATTCAGAAAATAGGAACAGGAATTATTTTCGATTAATTAAAAAAAAAGAAAAAAAGAAAACTTGTCAACCGTTTAATTTGCAGGTCATTAATTATGTAGCTATTTTGTGGTAATGTGAAGAAATTGCGAAGAAATAACAGTCAAGAAAAGTCAGAATAATTCCAAGTTGTAGTATAATAACTGGGAAATACTTTAAAAATATTGGCTGATTATGGAGTTGAATTGAATTGAATTGGATGGTAATTATATGGGAAAAGTTATAATAAGTAGTATAGCCCACACACACGGTTCACATTAATTAACGGCCTGTAAATTAAAAGGTTATTGAAAACTTTTCCCTGGAAAAAATCGTCTGAGCAGAGCAGAGTATCTTTTCTTAAGTGAGTTCTTTACTTTTCTGTAGATGTGTTCCTGTGCAGGTTACTGGTTCTCCAGTTAGTGTAAGAGGTTCATACTGTGTACGGCCACCAGACGGCGGCAGAGAGCTACAGAAGAGTTTCCAACAGATCAGATTGTCAAACAGATCAAATCAAGTTTGTGTTACACATGTTTATATTCATGAGTTTTTCTATTGAGTTACTAAGTTCAAAAGAGAAATAAAAAAGAAACTATTCTCATTGATTGTGAATTACACTGAATTAAAAGAAGATGCAGAGTTTCATCCTGAACAGTTAGAGATAAAAGTATAGAGCTTGTTCTGTTACCGCTGAGTCAATGAATAATTATAACACGTCTTTACAAATGTGTTGTCCCATGTCTTAGTCCCATCCCCATTTAAGCCATTGAAGCTGCATTAGCTGCTCTGCTAAGCTTCACACTGACAGATTTACCACTTGTGGATATTCAGATCTTCAACTCGTAAACCAACAGAGGAAACAGCTGCTTCTGCCCTAACAGGCTCACCTCACCGCTCCTGAACACCTGCTGCATAACTACACTGAAGTCATGCTGCTGACACTGGGAAACCACGCGCTGCTGATCTCTTTGGTGGTGACTTTAAATGTCCAATTAGTAAAGATCTGTCTTTCCTGGCTCCTCAGAGTGACTGTAACAAACCAGCAAGGGTGTAGCGACTACTTTTCCAAAAGGCTGCTGAGAGACTCTTGTCTGTGACACGTCCACAAAATCATACTGAAATCCAGATGACGTTTTACTGAATTTTATTGAATGAAAAAATCAAAAAGGACTGACAAGCAGCTGTTCCACAAAAATATAAAACCTGATGTGATCCGACTGAGAATAAAGTGATGAAAGACAATGGTGATAATGATGACGATGGTGACGGTCAACAGAAAGTATATCAGAGCTCTACCAACTCCCTTTGTCCAAATCTCCCGCCGCCACCCAAGTGAACAGGTAGAATAAGGGGAAACCACACCCATGTGTCAATCAACAGAAGTGACGCAATACGTGCAGCACAAGCAAATATTAACATAAGCAAAAACATATTTTGGCTCCTACAAAGGGGTTGATGGGTTTGATGGTGAAGCAGACCACCAGTGCTGCTCCTCATTTCACCTCGGGAGACTTGTTCTTGTTGTGAAGCCGCGACCCGAGCAGCTTCAGCCGCGACCCGAGCAGCTTCAGTCGCGACCCGAGCAGCTTCAGCAGCTTCAGCTTCAGCTTCAGCAGCTTCAGCAGCTTCAGCCGCGACCCGAGCAGCTTCAGCAGCTTCAGCCGCGACCCGAGCTGCTTCAGCAGCTTCAGCTTCAGCTTCAGCAGCTTCAGCCGCGACCCGAGCAGCTTCAGCAGCTTCAGCAGCTTCAGCAGCTTCAGCTCTGTCCTGTCAGTAATTAGCATGGACACATGAACCTGAGCCACAGTCATTTCAGACTGACTCTGCTCTAATTAACTGGCTGTGTGAACGACACTCATCATGGAGGCAGAGCAGCAGAGTCAGGAAGAGGTCAAAGGTCACTGATCAGCCTCCTCCATGTTGTCGGGTGACTCCAGGAGCTGCTTGTGTTTCAGTTTCAAAAACAAAGCTAATGATAATAAATAAAAATAAATAATCAGCTGCTGACATAAATTTATTTTTAAGCTGTGGTTATGCCGACACACTAGGGGGCGCTAACCTCCCAAAACTGCAGTCTGCAGGTAATCATTAGATCATTTTTTAGTGAGGAAAGAAAAAGTCATTGTCATAGTGATGAAAAGTCTGCACAACAAAACACTGAAAACAAGTTATTTTCCCTCTGGTTACATAAAAATGAAATTATATGAAATTCTGTGGCAGGATTTAGAAAATGTTTGACATCTTTTTATTGCTGGGTTTCTACTTTTTCTTTTTTTTTTTTTTGGCTTCTACTTTTGTCGACTCTGCTGTTGAACTTCTGGAGCTTTGATTGAGGTTTTAAAAAGCTTCGAGTTTGATTTTTAAAATGTTGCCGGAACCTGGTCAAACCTGATGCTCCAGACTTCAGAGTCACATTTACAGGTGTGCTGCAAATCAGTTCAGTGCTTGGTGTGTAAAACTACTGACAAACAAACAGCAGAAGCTCCTTGTCGGAGGTAACGGGGGTTTTCATGATGTCCATCAAACAGACAAATCAAACACACCTGTGGATCAACACTGATGGTTGGGTTTCTCACAGACTAACCAATCAGTGCAGGCCGTGCAGCTGCGAGGGATTCAGGTAACGAGGCCTGGGGAGGGGTCGCCTCCTCGGTCTGGTGCTTTAGAGAGCTGGATAGAGAAGTGTATGTTTGCAGCGATGGCGTCCAGGCAGCTTGTGGCGTTCGGCTTTGTGCTTCTCTGTGTGCGGCTTAGTGACGCTCGAGTCCTCGGCAGGAGAGAGCCAGCCAGCCGGGGGGTGGAGGCGCAGAGGCCTGCACAGGTGGAGGCGAGGCCGTCAGCAGAACCTGAGAGAGAGCACTCCAGGGTGTCTGCTCAGCCAGCCGGGGGACTCCAGGTGAAGGTCTACCCGGAGCTGGAACCGCTCTCCTGGAGGTTTCCACAAGCTCCAGTGGATCAGTTGAAGAAGCCTCCGGTCCGGTTTGAGCGGCGGCGGCCGGAGACGTGGAACCGTGTTGCTGTGAGGTGTGGGGAGAGCGGCCTCCAGGTGGAAGTGAGTCAGGACCTGCTGGGCCTCGGCCGGCTGGTGGAACCGGAGCACATCACACTCGGTGGTTGTTCAGCCACCGAGGTCGACGACCTGTCCCACGTGATCGTCTTTGAGTCTGAGCTGCACGGCTGCAACAGCACGCTGGTGGTACGAGGTTTTTATTCATGTGATGCGTTCATGTCTCATCTTGTATCATATCATCATTTTTTTTAAACAGCTGGACTAAAACAACCAGCAGACAGCAGTGAAATCAAGAATTAAAAGCTGCTTTATACGAGTCTGTTTTCAATTGTGTTTTTACCTGCAGCCTGATCTCCTTTAATGTTCTTAAAACATTTATATTTTAATGTCTTTTCACCAAAGTTGTTCTGTTTCTCAAATGATGTGGGACCCACTAGCAAGGCCTAGGCGGCCCACCAGTGGGCCTCTGCCCACAGGTTGGGAACCACTGCTCTAAATCACTAAATGAGCCAAACAACATTATAAAACCAATCAGGCCTGACAACCTAAATAACACATTAAAGAATCACTAGATACAAAAACAAAACAAAGGCAAAATTAAATCACATTCAGCATTTCATAATAAATTTTGAAGAGAAATTTATTTTTTTCAAACATAAAAAAAACAAATTAAAATTCTGGCCACAATCACTTTTTCTAAGTTTTTTTTTTTTTTTTTTTTTTTTTTTTTTTTTTTAAATAAATTTTTCTGCTGTTTTTCCCCAGATGACGGAGAACACCTTCATCTACGCCTTCTCGCTGGTGTACGCCCCCCCAGTGTCGAGCCGGAGCCCCATCACACGGAGCCAGAGAGCTGCGGTCGGAGTGGAGTGTCACTACCCGAGGTGAAGCGAGTCTGGAAACATGAGCTCCACTGAGGGACGACGTCATCAGGTTCATGTTCAATGGTGAATTATAATAAAACATTTTAATGTTTCAAATCACGTTCATTTGCCCCGTGAAATCACTTCATCCTGAAATTAAAAGAAATAAGTATTTTATTTTGACCTTTTTTTTTTTTATTGGTTAATTTTAATGTTCCTGTTCATGTAAGAACAGAACTAGATATAAAGTTCTATTATGGGGGGGGGGTTTAAAATTGAATACATGGGCCTGTGTGTTATGAATCTATGGCTTTAGTTGTAGAGAACAGAACATGTTGTAGTGGACGGTCCTAACGAGCTCGTGGAGCAGCCCAGTAATCAACATGTTTAGGTGAGTGTGAGGACGCACACGTCCTTAGAAACAAACAGGAGAACCTTAAAATCTATTCTAAAGTGAATTGGGAGCCAATAGGGAGAGGTCATGTGACCCCTCCCCCTGAAACCAGTCAGAAGCCGAGCTGCGGCGTTCTGGACCGGCTGAGTCCAGAACAGAGGGAGTCAGAGGTCGAGCCCAGGAGGAGGAGAGAGAGCAGGGATGACTCCAAGCCAGTAAATGAGAGGAAGGCTTTTATTTTGGTGAGGAAGAAGCCGGGTTTAGCTCAGCTTTAACCGAGAACAATGACTTCTTGTTTATTTTCACTGGAGATTGAGTGACGGTCTGTTTCCTCTGACGTGAACAATGAACTGCTTCACTGCAGCAGATGAAGAGAAACTTCTTCCTGTTAATGAGAAATTCCAGTCATTTTCTCACAATTTGTGACATCATCAAATCCACCTGTGGAGGGTGAATGACATGACTTTGTGGATGGTTATATATTTATGTAACATCCGTCTACAATATAAGCATACATACATAAATATGTATGTGCAAACATTTATTTGTATAGGCTAGATTTATATGTCAAATGTGAAATTGTTCAGGTTTCATTTATAATTTTGACCCTGGGCCTCGTCGTCGAGCATCAACCTCCACACGTTTCAGTTGAACCATGAAGGTGTTGATGCGTCTGACAGTAGATGAGAAGAAAGAAAACTCATTTAACCCTCAGTGACATGTTTGTCTGTGGTAATCAGACGATGGTGAAACACTTGTGAATGAAGTGAAGTTCCTCAGAAACAAAGTGTTTCAACACAAGTGCTAATGTTCTCAGTCCAAGGTCAGAAATCAGGTTCATGGTTGTTGGAATTTGTGACGATTTAAATAAAATATGGTGAAATTCATCCAGTGTCACTGAAGATACCCTCAGGTTTAATGCTTCACAAACACAGTCTGTTTCTTTAGTCACTTCAAGTTAATAAAACATCGTTTAAATAGTAAATAAAAGTAAAACGTCACAAAACTTGAGACTCTTTTGGATTAAATGAGTATTTTGACAATTATTACGGTGTTCACAAAATCGGGGCGTTTGTCAGGTCAGTCAGTCGAGTTAAGGTTCTGTTGTGTATCTTTTTGAAGGGCCCAGTTATTTAGTAAAGTTACTTATTGTCATTCATTTGTATTTTGGGAGGATGAAAACTCGTCCTTTGAGAAGTGAACCTGTGCTCGCTTGTCTTTTGACGGCTTGGTCCCTGACAGGATTTCACATGAACATGTTCCACCAGATTTAACACAAAGACACTAAACGAGGCACGAAGAAACAATTTCCTCTGATTCTTCTGTCAGGAAGATGGAGGAAGGTTTCATCAGCAGGTTTCATGTTCGTGCCTCGGCAACATTTATGATGTTTGTTTACACAAAATGCACAAAAGAGGAAACGGCCTCATGTTGCAATTTACAGCTTCTATGATGCAAATTTGAAGAGGTCATTTTCACCTCCATCCCAGTAATTAATAATTATAGCAGCATACTGTTTTCTAATTAACTGCAGTTCAAAAGGAAAAGGTTGATTTGACTTGCTGAAATTTCAGCCTGTTTTAAAGGTTTAATATTTTCACCAAGCATCAGACTGAAACATGAAGCATCAACATGAAGAACCAGAAGCTGCAGTTCCTCTAACGACCACTAGAGTCTGGCTCCAACAGTGAGTCAGTCCCCATAGACTCCCATGTTAAAATGTCCAACTTTACAGCAGAAATAAACATGTTTACAGCCTGGTACAGAAACTGTTTTGGTCTCTAGAGATTATTTCCTCCTTCATGACACCTGTTTATATAACTCACCTGTTTATATAACTCACCTGTTTACATTTTATTAAGGACTACAGTTAAGGAGGATTGAGGGCGTGGCCTCTTTGAGTGACAGGTGGGTGAGTGTATGCATGTGAGGTCTCCACACAAGCCCCTCCTCTTTGACCATGTTTGGATTAGCTAGGAGTTAGGGGGCGGAGTCAGACACTGCCAAGATGGTGACGGTAGAGAAGCTCACTCTGAGCTCCAGAAACCTGTGGCTGACGTCACAGAGGCGACGTCCATCTTTATTTACAGTCTGAAATTTAAAAGTGACCTGCTAACTAAATGAAACATGTTTTACTTTATTAATAATAAACGATCTGTATGAAGTGATGTCGGGGTGTTTGTTAAAACACAATATACATCATGTAATATATTCACAGAAATGACCCTCAGTGAGTACAGACACGATTTTGTTCTAGAACGCAGTGAGAAAATAAAAACTCTTTTCATCATCATTGTTTAACATTCATTTTACTAAAGCTGTTTATATGTAACTGAACTGAGTCTGAGCTCATTGACCTCCTCTCTGTCCCATGATGCTCAGAGACCTGAGGACTCTGTTGAAGGTGTGGACGGTCCCTGACCGGCGCTGGCGTCAGACCTGAGTGGAAATCCCTCTCCCTGCTGAGGACAGTGAAATCAAAGATCCAGGAGGAATTAATCAGAACAATGGTGGTTTTTCTTGTGCGTCGGCCGAGATGTGAGTGTAATTTATCTTGTATTACTCCTGCTCACTTCTTCCTGGAAGCGTCCCCGCTCCCTGCCTGCTGATGTTTTATTGTTGGACGAGGTCAGACCTTATCGAACCGGCTCATGATTTCTGGAAAATCTCATTCATGCCGAAGCCCATGTTGTTGACACAACTTGTCACGACAGACAACGTTTTTCTGCTTTCTTTGTGCTGCATGTGAGGTTTTTTTCCTGGAAAGTCCAGACTGTAAATCATCCAGCAGCTGTTTGGTGTCATGCTAGCTCCGCTCTGACTGTCAGTTGTAACACTGGAAAGCTGTGCAGTCGTTTCACTGTGTTTCTGGAGCTGCACTTTCCTCCAGTGACCTCACATCACATGAATCAACATGTTCCACTGAGATGAACATAAACAAGCATTTCAGTGTGTGTATAGCAGCATTAGTATATATATATGTGTGTGTGTATATATATATATATATATATATTAGGCTACTTGACAATAAAACAGTGAATCCAGAACTGTGATGTTGCCTCCCATATGCAAATGTAATATATGTTCATATATTGAATTTCCGTATATGAAATATAGATTTTTATTTTAAATCTGCATATATGTAAAAATTATATATGAAACCTGTTAGAAATGGAACAATTTCATATCAATTTCTAATTTCTTAATATATTTAGCATATATTCATAAATACATTTATATATGCTTATATTGAAGACATATATATATATATATATATATATATAATACATAAATATATATATCTGTCCATCCACAGCCTGTCAGTACATGTGCAGTAGAGTCCAAAAGTCCCTGAATGTGACGTTAGACAGAAACATTTGTTTTTCTAACATGTATTTTGTGTCAATAAACTTTCATAAATGAATTAAATATATAATGTTAACACATTTTTTCACATAGAAAACATGTTCTATGTGAAAATTCATCACATAGATATTTTTAATATATAGGCATATACAAATGTTAATTTCATATGTTATGAACTTATATCTTCATATTTCCAGAGGATGTATCTATGTGATAATAATACAGTATATCCTCTTATAGGTGACATATATGGCAACATCTCTCTTGATATAAGGACATATGTCATATATTACATTTGTGTGGGGGCTAAAGGTCACATGATGCTTTTTCCACTGGGTACAAACTGTGATCTGTGTGTGTGTGTGTGTGTGTGTGTGTGTGTATATATATATAAAGTGGTTAACACATCAGTGAACAGAACAGATTGTTCGTCAGGTCTCTGTTCACATGGACTGTGTGTTCTCTGGACATGAAGAGTATTGATTGGTTTGGAAGTCCACCACTGTTTACCATCTGTCCGGGCTGTAAGTCGTCAGTGTGGACGGATCGTGCCTCTGTTGGTCGTCTGCGCTCATTAAAGCATCGACCGAGCAAACAGCCAAACGCACACGACTTCCTGTGGCAGGAGTTTCCATCAGCTGCTCTGATGTCAATGTAAATATATTTGTCACCTCGTATATTGTATCAATAACACGAAAAGAGCTCAGCCACAGTGTGTAGAGGCTCAGGATCATGATTCTGAGAATTCAGGGTCCGGTTGCACAAAACACCTTAAGTTTTCTACATAAATATGACACTTAAGGTTTAATTTCTCCTTAGCTGAGGGAGTTACTTGAGTGTGTTGCACAGAATCTCTTAAAAGTTTAATTTTCTTCATTTATCACCTTTAACTCAGGCATGTTGCAGTTAAGATAAAGTCAGACCTCCGTTTGGTTGCTAAGGTCTTTTGTGCAACAGTTTAACTGACTTAAAGTGATTCCTTAATTATAAGACTAAGATGAGGAGACAACCTTAAATTCTTAAGTGAACATTTGGGAACATTTTGAGGAAACCTTAAGGAGAAGACTTAATGGTGTTTTATGCAACAGTTTTTATTTTAAGGAAAATCTTAACTTGAGGTGTTTTGTGTCCAGATGTTCTGTAAATTATTTGCTCCATTATTAATAGATTTATTTGCAGACCGTCTGACCCATAACAGTGTCTCCTGAAATGGCGTCCCACACCGGATTGTATCGAGAGCGGCGTTCCTACATTCGTCGCCATGGTTACGATAATAGCGGCCACGGCCCGGTTAGGTTTAGGAAAAGATGGTGATTTGTGCTAAAAAATAAGAACTTCCTCTACATTAGACGATCTTTGTTGTCATGGTTACAATAACGAATGGTCATTGATAATAGAAACAACATAAACATCAATCGAACACCGTTCTCCTGCGTCATATTCCTATGTTGCTCTTTGTACTACGTCACCGCACTTTACGTCACCGTTTGCTCCTGTCATGATTACAACTGTAACAGACTGTTAATTGCCGTAAGGCTGCCGTAAAGTGTTTGTTGTTGTTGTTCACCGTACTCCGTTTCCATGTCCCGTTTGTTGTTTTGACAGACGCTCGTTACACTACGGCCAATAGATGTTGCCTAGCAACAAAGGTATCTATGGGTCATAATAACCTGCTGCATAGACGATCTATGGGCTCGTTTTTACAGGAGGACAGTAAATTATGATTTAATAAGGAAACACCTTGGTATAATGTGTTGATATAATATATTGGCTTCATATAGAAAATATGGTACAAGTCAGAAGGTAAGCAAAAAATGTCCCACATTCCCATGATCCACCTGAACGCCTCACACAGTTTGTGTTTGGGCATGAATTAGAATTGAACTGTTCCAGGTTGGAGGAAAGACGTGTTTGTACTCGTAGTTCTCCTCTTGTGTTGCTGTAGAGGGAGTGATTTGACCTGAAGTTACCCTCTGGGCACTGACGTCTCCACGAATCACGAACTTAATGTGGTTTTTAACCTGTTCTCTGATTAAAACTGATTCCAGCACAGAAATAACTGCACAACTTACCAAGAGAATGAGCAGTAACCAGGGGCCACTAGGGGAGCGGGGGGTTAGTTTTGGCCCGGAGCCCCTTTGCAAGTCAATCCAACCATATGTGTTTACTTTGCCAAAAATCTTCTCCGTTTGGATTCACAGTTTTACTTCCTGTTTGCTCTATGAGCTCGTTTTCAGTTCATCTTATGATCAAGAACAAGCAGGGAAACATGAGTGATGACTCATGTTACACTGTACAGTGATGTTACACTGTACAGTGCTGACAACGAGGCAACACTTACAGCTGCCCTGTTGTCATGGCAACCAGCACAACAAGCTCAGCCTGACAGATTTTACAGGCTCATAATTCTGTTATGATTTCTGTGCTGGAGAGTCGGTGGTGTGTGTGTGTGTGTGTGTGTGTGTGTGTGTGTGTGTGTGTGTGTGTGTGTGTGTGTGTGTGTGTAAAGTGGTTAACACATGCTGCTCTTTTATTTATGGAAACCAGGAAAAATACACGAACATCATCAGGACGTACCATTAAAATCTATCTATTGAACCTCACAGATCGATGAGTCCTGAGAACATCTCTCTTTAAATCTAATATTCTAAAGCTCCTCCAGTGTAAAGGTCTGTGTCCATGTGTAGTGTGATTATAGATCAGCTCTAGCTTCTATATTAATACTGTGAAAGTATCAAAGCCTCAGTCCACAGAGAAATGCACACAGCCTGTATTCAGAAACTGAGCCTTAAAACCAGCCGTCAGGACTTCTGGAACTTTGTGATGTCACAACAAAGCAGTCACCAAGCCCCGCCCACCTGGACCCACCATCCAAACCTTGCAGGATTTGGTTTCTCTGAGTGTTTTTACCTGAAATCTGCTTTATTTTTATTGGATCACTCAGAAAACAGTCAGCCAATCAGAAGAGAGGCTCAGAGCCTCCTCTCTTCTGATTGGCTCACTGACCTGTTGTTACTAGAGCTCCAGAGAGAAGCCTGAGAGAGGAGATGTAAAACTACACTGAGATGATTTTTATATCTTCTTATGGATCAACACTTCAAATAAAACACAGAAGAAGAAACATGGAGCTTTAAAATGAACATCCACACATTAGCATGCTGCTAACATTTAGCACAACACAACCTTTAGCAGGTATATGGATTAGCATCACAACAGTTCCATTATCAGACAAGAATAGATCCATTTGTGAAGTGAGACGTTCAGCTCACATCAAGACGACTGCATGTGAATCATTCGTCTGCAGCAGCAGCGGTTAAACTGCAGCTCCTCCAATAACCAGTATTTGTTAAAGAATAAGAGAAATAAACTGTTTTCAAGTAAAAGAAAAGTTTTCAATCAACTTTTTCCTCAAGAATTCATGACATTCCTCTTCTCGTGTGTCTTTGTGGTTCCATTAAGAAAATATTAAACCTTAAAACAGACTGTACATGTTTTGCATGTGATTGACTGATGAAGTATTTTTCTTCCTGATTTTGAATCTTGGATCCTCGGGGCCGCTGTAGCTGCCAAAGACATAAAGCATCGGGCAGAAACTCAAATCCATGTTCAGAATCTCGTTTCAGAAAAACCTCAACATTTTACACAAACTGTTTTAACCCAGGAGAAACTGGCCCCACAGAGTCAGGATGTGACCGGAGCAGGTTCACGGAGCAGAGTGGGGGAGTACGACTCTGTCTGAACATACGTGGCAGGAGGGGGGATATTTTTACCTCCAGCTGTTCGTCATCTGCCATCACTGATTCACACACTTTATTAATTACTTTGTCTTTCCGTTGTTCTGGACGTTTGTGAGTCTGCAGAGGTGACGCTGTCTGAGCTCTGCTGCTGCTCTGGATCGTCCCTCATGTTTTCATATTTTCACCAGCTCTCTGTCCGTCCTCTCGCCTCACTGACTTCCTGTCGGGGAGCAGTTATGACAGTTAACAAAGACTCTGCACAGTCTGTAATCCCTCTCTCTCTCTCTCTCTCTCTCTCTCTCTCTCTCTTTCTTTCTCAATAGTGCAGTCAAAGGTCGCACTCTCCCAGTCTTATCTCCTGATGCTGCAACATGTGTTTAAACTCAGATATCTGTGATGTGACATGATATCTCTCAGCAGCAGGTACGTGTTCTTTAAGTCTTTAACTTCTGTGTCAGTGAGCACAAACTTCACTCCTGTGTTTGCGCTGGTTTGCATATTAGTGTTGTGTAATATTGTGACATGCTGGAACTTGTGCACCAGCCTTGTATGCTTTGCTGCGGGGGGGGCAGTGGAAAGTCTCACAGTTTGGCAGGAACTGCATCATCACCACTGAAGATCTGAATCACTTGTCACCAGCTGCTCGTAGTATTTCTGTTCAGCTTCCCCTAAAGTTAATTCTGATAAAGAACCTAGAGGAAGCAGAAAGAGGGGATGAGTCAGCGGCCGAGGCGCAGCAGCTTCCTCACAGTTGATTGGTCGAATGAGAGAGCTGTGTCAGTGCTCGTGCTGCTGCTGGGAAGGTGGAGGCCTGAGCTCCGGGGGTTGTGATGGAGGTTGAGGGGAAGGTTCAATAAGAACTCTTCAAACATATAATCAAATACTATATATACTGTACATATCAAAAACTGGTTTTTATTTACCTCCGGGGCAGATAGGACCAGCTGCACAAAACACCTTAAGTTAAGATTTCCCTTAAAGTCTGAGTTAAGGTTTTTTTAAATGTTCACTTAAATATTTAAGGTTTTCTCCTTATCTTAGTCTGATACTTAAGGAATCACTTAAAGTCATTTAAACCAAACTTAGGAAAAAGCTCAAGGAACCTCAGAATTTATCTTAACTGCAGCGTGACTGAGTTTATGGTGATAAATGAAGAAGAGTGTCCCTAATGGCTTCCAATCAACGGTCTCCATGGAAACAGTAGCATTTTACTGCTGTAAAAATCTCATTCACTGCTGCAAATGCCTCAGCTTTTTCCCTTAATTAAAGAAACCTTCCAAGAGACCCTTAAATAACTTCCTCATCTAAGGAGAAATTCAACCTTACGTGTCAAGCTTAAGTAGAAAACTTAAGGTGTTTTGTGTTTTCGTGGTCTTTATTCAGAACAGAGACAGTAAACTCTAAACTTCCACCATGTTTTCCTGCCTTGACAGATTCAGTATAGACACGCTGCTGGAAGAGCTCCAGGCCTCTAGGGGGAGCTCTATGTGAAACACCCATAGACTGTATATTAGCTAATGCTAACACGTGCTACATTTTCTGCTGCTCTTTTATAATGTTGTAAAAACTACACCCAAATGTAAAAAAGGACACAAACCTTTATTTCTTCCCTCATCCTCTCTGGTTTGGTCCAAGGTCAAAGGTCAAAGCTCAAGCTTCTACTCAAGGTGTTCCACTTAGAGCTCCCCCTAGAGGCCTGGCGCTGTGACGTTGTGTTGTCTGATGTGCAGAGTTTATTCTGTTGCTTTTGTTGTGGAGGTTCATGTGTTTTTGTTGTTGCATGTGTTTGTTTTGTATTTTCGTTTGTGTTTTTGAATCTGCATACAGTCATACAAGGACCGACGACTCACTGATGATGATGATGATGATGTACCAGTCTAATCTGTGGTGTCAGGATGCTGCGACATGAGAAGGACATTAACGACAGCTGTGACTCATCCTCAGAACAGAAACATCACAACAGAAAATATGTAAAAAAAAAAAAGAAAGAGTGAAGTCACATCAGATTTCATGTAGCGGGAGGTCAACACGTCTCTGCAGAAAAACAACAACCGCACTGTCGTCAGAGCTGCGGGTACAGTCGGTTTCTTCACACAGTGATTAAGTCTGTAAACACAATATCCAAGGACAGAAGAAGAAAACGTCTCCGCAGCAGAGAAATCTTCAGGATATCAGTTACTGCAGCGTCGACTGAAGAGGCGATTAGTCGTGGCCTCGCCGATCTTAATGAGCGCGTCTCTGCGACTCTCCCCCCACTCTGAAAGTTGACTTGGAGGCAGAATCTCTGACACGGCACAATCAGCAGGTCCTTACTGGACCAGTTTATCGTCCTGATTGAGCTCAAGTTTCAGCGATGAGGCACCAGCCGGGGCCGGGCCCCCCCCCCGGGGATTCACCAGAGTGGGAAGGAAATACAATAAAGTGTCAAGGCCAATTAAACTGTAAATGCATTAGGTGCTGCTCAGCCCGGTCGGCAGTTTATTCGCAGCAAAAGGATTCTAGGAAAGTTGATGCCGGTCATTTTGCATAATGTAGAAACGCCGCTGTCTGGGTCGACGTGCAGGACACGAGTCATCAGACTCCACCCCGACCATTACCGCCATTAACCCCGCTCTCTGAGGAGGGTCCAAGACGTGGGAGGAGTGAGTGACGTTTTAATGGAGGGCAGCGCTGCTGTGATTCAGAGCTGTGCTTCATCACATCAGCCATTAGCCATTAGTGTAACATTTTAAAATGCGAACACATAAATGATCACACAGGGACGTCGCGGACGACGAAGACGTGAACATTAATGTGAGTTACTGACTTCACTCAGATGACAGAGGATCAATGAGCGACTCTGTGATCCCAGGTTCAAGTGTTAAAGGTCCATGTAATATAAAGGTGGATTTCCTTGTGTTTTTATTCCTCCGCGCCGGCGACGGTCAGAGCGGCAGCCATTTTGTTTTCACATTGTCCGTCCGTCTTATTCTCGTGGACATGATGTCTCAGAAACTTCTCGACGGAACTTCTTCAAATTTGGCACAAACATTCACCAGGACTCGAGGATGATCTGATTAGATGTTGGTGGTCAAAGGTCAGAGGTCAAGGTCGAGGTGACCTCACAAAACATGATTTTGGCCTTGTGAATGTGATGTCTCAGTAAAAACCTTGAGGGAATTTCACTCAGAAAACAGTCAGTCAGTCAGAAGTGTGACCAGTTATTCTTGTCAGAATACACTCATGTTAGCTTAGCATTGCTAAGCTAAATGCTGCTTTACTGAGAGTAGTGTCAGTTAAACTGTGTTTCTGCTGCAGCTCAGTTCTGCGTTTTAACAACGTGGTCGCTGAGAGGCCGTTACACTCACTCTAACCTTCAGCTGTGGTCGACGACACGTTCGTTAGAGCCGGACTGAACCTTTAACCTGCACTGACGGAGCTGGAAACAGTGACATGTCATCAGCTTATTAAGTTGAAATGGTGAATGAACAGTTTCCAGCATCATGTGGAGTCACGTGTCTGTCCACAGGTGTGTCCTTGAACCGGCGTCTCTGCTCTGTGATGGTTGAAACTCTTCCATCTTGTCCAGTGGCCTCGACCGTCTTCTCTGTCGACTCAACCACCTGCTGTGACAAAAAAAACGGATTCATATGAACTTTAATGCAACATGTCGTGACCCAAAGTGAATCCCACTGACCTGGACCTCTCTGTGTCCCAGCTGACTGACGGTGGAGGACATGCAGATTGAAACAGCCTGGCAGCAGAAACTGCTGTTGCCTTGTCTCGGCGCCACTTCACCTTGTTCGACTCTGAGTGGTCGGGTATCTAGGCCAAGAGCTCCTTCTCTCAGTTTTTGGCTTCCTTTGCTGGCAGGGCTTGAAAAGCTGTTGACTAATCAGCACAGATGCTCGGCTGCTAATTGGGAAGCAGCCGGAGGGAGCTGGTTGTTTGGGACAGAAAAGCCTCAGGGGCTCTGGAGGAGAGAAGCACGACTTTAGACATGGTACACTGGTCAATGGATTCAGTCTGAGCACGGACTTTCTCTCTGTGTGAAACTTTCCCCATTCAAGTCAAACCGCCATCGGTACACTTTTAATGTTTGGAAAATTAGAAATTGCAGCAATGACAAGATTTACTGTATTTCTGTATGTAGAGAGAGGCGAGCTCGAACTGTGAAGGAAATAAACACTTAGAACCAGCTCCTCGAGGTCGTATCCCTCCGCCACTCAGACTAGTTCCAGGTTACATCCTGTTCCAGAGTTTGTTTATAGTAATTATTGTGAAGTCTTGAGTAACAGCTAAAAAGTGTTTCCTGAGGTCACCACGCCCTTGACCTTTGACCTTTAACCCACCAAAATCTAATGAGTTCATCTTTGAGTCCAGGTGAATGTTTCATCAAGGTGTTACTGAGATATCGTGACAGACAGACAACCCTTAAACAATATGGCTGCCGCTCTGACTGTCGCCGCCGCGGACGAATAAAAATAACTTAATAAAGTGATGAACTCGACTTGGACTTGTTGTTCAACGCTTTCTGACCTTTCCCCCTGAAAACACTTCCTGTTGTGTTGTCAGTATTTGTGGGGTGGGGGTGGGGGATTGCAGGCTAAAGCAGCTTAAATAAAGCACCCCGCGTGAGATTTACCGGTTGTATTCATAGAAGAGAATCAGCTGAGCGGTCAGCTGATGTGGGCTGACAGAGATCTGCTTCAACCAGCTGATGAACTGAGTCTCCAACAATAAGCTCAGATTTTATTACTCACTTTTTTTCTTTTTATTCCTCCGTGCCGGCGACAGTCGGAGCGGCAGCCATTTTGGTTTCAGGTCGTCCGTCTGTCTCGTTCTCGTGGACACGATGTCTCAGAAACACCTGGAAAGAACTTCTTCAACTTTGGCACAAACATTCACCTGGACGGGTCAAAGGTCAAAGGTCAGTGTGACCTCAGGAAAGACTTTTAGCCGTTACTCAAGACTTCACATAAATGTTTAATATTTTCTCTGATAAACAGGGATGTGATCTGGAACTAGTCTGAGTGGAGGAGGGATACGGCCAGGAAGAGGTGATTGGTCTTTTCTTTTTTCTTTTCCATCTTTTCCGACTTGATGGTTCAGACACAGTTGAAAAATTGCACTTGTGTTTCTGTAACTGTTTCCATTCAGCTTGTTGTTGGAAGCTGCAGCTGATGGGAAAATGAATCTTAATTTGAAAGGATGTGTGTTTTGAAGCCTTTTATGTTTGATGAGCAGAGTAAAGTGTGTGGATAGAACAGTTCACTGCAGCGCTGCACGCCGTGTGTCTCTGCCAAGAGAACTCTGCACCACAAAACAGAAAACACACACACACACACACACACACACACACACACACACACACACACACACACTGAGGGAGAGGACAGTAAATGACTCTGTCAATCAAAGCTGCATTCTTCCAACAAGATGCAGACTGATGAAACCAGCCGCTCATCAGGTCACATGATCCAAACCACTCGTCACTGTTTACACTGAAATCTCAGACTTAAATATTTACTGTGTTTCTCTTGAAGATAAAATTATAAGTTGGCTTAATATACGCCCAGTTCCTCGGCCCAAGGCCGGCCCACATCTGGCACACGCACAGAAAACTCACAGAATCAGCCCAGATGTGAAAGTATATGGGCCAGACTTGGGCTGATGATCCAGGCAGATTTTGGGCCAGAAGTTTAATCAGTCAACAAAATCTAAACATGAGAGACAGATTGTTTTTTAAATGTTGTTTGTTGGTGTGTAACCTGCAGTGATAATAACAGTATCTGTATCAGCTGATGTGTTTATCTTGGTAGAAAGACTGGAGGCGGGAAGAAGGTGCTAGCCTTATTAGCAAAATGAAAACCGATGTCTTCAAAACAGCTTCATTATCTCGTTTACAGAACATGTAGATACATTGATGTAAAAATAAAGAAACTGTGGATTACTACGTTTGTTAATGTTACATTTGTTTACGTTGTTATGTAAACAAAACATTTTGGAGTTGATGGAAGGAAAGCTAGCGGCTTCTTCCTGCTTCTGTTTCTGTGCTAAGCTAGGCTAAAGCAGCTCAAGACATTATGTTTGTACTTGGTGTACAGACACTAAGTTAATATCTTATCATTTAAAATCCTTCCCATATTGTCTGCAGTATGTTTGACTAGCTTAGCATGTATAGTTTTAGCCTAACGTTTACCTATGCTAATGTTTTAGCTTACTAGTCTGGGTTCGATTAAAAAGAAATTGTGCTTTTATATATTTACATTTATTCTCCTCTGAACATTGGATTTAAGATTGGTTTAAACCAAACTACAAACTGTAGCTAGCTCTGTTCATTAGCACTAGCTTCTGTTCTATAAGTGACCGGTTACCTCAGCACCTTGACCTCTGCACCTCCTCCCAGAGGAGATGGGCATTGTTGGACACCACACACTTCCTCTCATTTTCTCATGATTCCCATCCGGTCTCACAGTTCAGCGGGCCCTTGAGTAAACGTCTCCAGGGAGAGCATTGTGGCCCCGGCTATTTTTGCCCTCATCCACCTCTGCAGCCTTATACCACCAGAGTTATACCACCTTAAATGTGGGGAGTCTGCCCACGATCAGCTTGGTTTCCACAGTGTGCATGATCACTGCTCAGCTGTTAATGAGTCTACTGGGAAACAAAACCTATACTGTCACATCAAAGCACTGGATGTTGTTGCAGTCAACACTGAACACCTTATTTATCTGTATAAAGGTGTCAACTGTCCATTGATTATCCATATATCTGGTCAGTATAGATCAATATATGATTAAATATTTACATAAATATCAGATATCAAGTCACCTGATCTTGAGGTTCCTGCTCCACCACAGCTGAAGTGAAGTCCCTCTGTGTTTTTGCACTTGTTGTCTGATGTTTAATCATGTTTTTACTGTATTATTATTATCGGCCTCATTCTTGTGGACACGATATCTCAGTAAATCATTAACTGATTGGGTTTCCGGTGCTACCGTCGGTAACTGATGAAAAATACACAATTTAACACAGATGTCGAACAGAATAAAATGAAACTAGAATCAACTCCTTGTGGTTTTATCCCTCCGCCACTCAGACTAGTTCCAGGTTACATCCCTATCTGAGGTCACCTTACCTTTGACCTTTAACCACAAAAATGTAATCAGTTCATTGTTGAGTCCCAGTGAACGTTTGTGCCAAATTTGAAGAAATTCTCTCAAGGCGTTACAGAGATATTGCATTCACAAGGCCAACCCGGGTTTTGTGAGGTCACCACAACCCCTGAACTTTGACCTTCGACCACGATTATCTAATCAGTTTGTTCTTGAGTCCCAGTGAATGTTTTTACGAATTTGAAGAAGTGCTGTGAAGGTGTCACTGAGATATCGTCTCCACGAGAAAGAGATGTACAGACAGACGACCTGAAAACAAAAGGGCTCCCGAGGAATAAAAAAGTGATGACATTTTATATGCAAAAGGTCAAAGGTCAACTTCATTGTGACATCATAATGTTCTGCAAAAACACTTCTGACTATTATGCAGTGCTGTAACTCAGGAAGGAGAGACTGTGACCATGTTTCCTGCAACTTGGCGGAAGGATACAACCACGAGGCGTTGACTCCAGTTTCAGACAAAATGTGTTGAGGATGGAAATGAAATTAAAGTGACACATGATTTTCAAAATGTTATTTTGACAGAAAAAATTGAACACAGATGCAGCTGTATTTAAATCTGTTCAGTGTCAGTTCAGACGCCGACGCTCGGCCTCAGTTTTCTCGTATCGGCTCTCGAGCTCGTCCCTGTCGACGCTTCTCTGTGACTGGAAGCAGAGCGTCCGCTGTAATGGCATCAGCGATCACTGGCCATCTTCTCTCTGTCGCTGCCTTCAACGCCTCGTTCACCATGAGAAATATTTCTGAAAACAGAAAAGCAATCTGTTGGTGAGAGACTTGATCTGCCCTCTCCATTAGCCTCTGAGGCCTGATGTGCTTTTAGCTCGCTCTCTCCCTCTCTCTCTCTGACCTCCAGGCAGAGTTAACTGTGTTTGCTGGCTGAGGGTCTTCTGTCTTCTGTCTGATATCAAAGACACATCAACTCGTGTAATGGACGGAGTGGATTTATGAGTGAGTTTTCTATTGTCTGAAGCATGAAAGCATTTAGATTCAAACAATCAGGAGGACGAGGAAACACCGGGGAACAGGACAGAATGAGGGGAACACAGACTTAGACGCTATTAATATTTTCTTTTTGTTATTTATTTTATTTTTCTGTTCTCAGGTCTCACTTGTAAATGAGACTTTGATCTCAATGAGACTTCCTGATTAAATAAATATGATGATATAATAATAAAAATAATCTCCCCTCTAACCTTTTCTCCTTGACCTCGATGGAAAAGAAAATGTCATGAGTTCAAAGGTGAGGAGGAAAATTCATCAGGACTGAGGAAAAGAATCCGACTGCATTCACACTAGGATGTTTTTTAAACAAACTTAATTTATAACACATGGACGATAAATCCTCCTTAACCACAAACACTAAACAAACAGGACTGAAAAGTGGAAATAAGAAATTTACAAGTAGAGAAAGTTGTATAAATAGAATAATAATTATAAAGAAATAAGGAACTGAGCTCAGTTTATAGTTTATAGTTGTGATAAAAGTAATAACTGCCAGACCTCTCCCCATAACAAAACAGTTTTTCAGTCTAATGAAATTTGTAAAATGGAGATTGTAAATCACAGGATTAGGAATCCAACAAAACTGTTTGATCAAGATGGAAGAGGATCCAGAAAACAAATATACAAAAATAATATTAATAATAAAAGACAAATAAGGAGGGGAGAAATGGGGAGCGGAGGGAGGAGAAAGGAATAAGAACTGCTATATAGTTTAAAATGAGTTAAACCTGTTTTATTCATTATTATAATTTTTCTGTCTTCTTTATTTGTATTTATCCTTCTAAATTTACTTGTTTAATTGGCTAATCAGCAAGTACGTATGTGTATGTGTATGTGTCTATTTATTTTATTTTTTATTTATTTATTCTTTTGGTCAGGGTGGGGGGATATATGCTGTAGATATCGTTGTTATTATTATAGAGTTGTAAACTCCTGTTTTGTTGAGAAATAACCTCTGTAAAGGATATATATATAAAGAGTATATATATGTTAAAAGTCTTTTCAGTCTGCTTTGACCACTTCAATCTGCTGTCTAATAAACTTACTTTCTTCTACTTTGATTGTACAGCTGCATACATTTGCATTTATATTATTATTCATCAGTGAAATATAATTTTAAATGTTTTATACTCTATATTTACAGAAGTGACTGTTTAATTGATAACTGCTGACTAAACCTACATGTACTGTGCTTTTAAATCTACTGTAGTTCCGCCCAGCAGCGTGTGGACCAATCAGCAGCTGTGACACACCACCCCCTTGCTGAATTCTGGACCAATCACAGCTCGCCTCTCTCCAGCAGCGGAGCAGTAAGTTGTAGCAGTCTGGTTCGTATCACCTTCAGTCCAGCAGCGCAACAAGCCCCGTCTTCCGAGCGGCTGGCGCGGTGTGTGTGCACAGAAAATGTCCGGAAAGTGAGTGCGGAGGACGGTTGGGACTCTCCGGATTTCGCGCTGGATTCAGTGGAAGTTTTCTGACCGACAAACCCGGGTCTCCTGCGCCGTATCCGCAGCATTAGGTAGGTTTTTTATTTTGGCGCTGTGGTGTTGTTGCAATGTCCATCTCCTCTCTCTCTCTCTCTCTCTCTCTCTGTCTCTCTCTCTCTCTCTCTCTCTCTCTCTCTCTCTCCCCCTCAGTCCTGGAGCTGCGACAATTAAACGCACATTTTTTCAACGGGGTTGTGAATGTCCCTGAATGTAACACGTCGTTTTCTTCTCTTTAACACAGCCACTCTTCTCCTTTGTAAAGGCGGGTTACATAATTGCTAGTGTGTTGTTCGGTTAGCTACGGAGGCTGGGAAATGACCCCGGTGGATATAATCGCGTACAAATTAAGCCCATGTCAAAATGAAGACGTTATTCGTGGGTGTATGTTGACAGATAGATCCGTTATGTGCCGCCCTCAGGGGGGACGGGGGGGACGGGGGGGGGACGGGACGTCGCGCTGAATCTGCTCCGGTAATCGACAGCCGGAGCTCGGTCACAACACCTTGAAGATCACCGGAGGCATTTTACGGATCTTAAGAAGCCAACTCAAACAGTGGACACAGCTAAATCCAACTTGAATCGTGTCCTCGGTGCTTTTCTCAGCGTCTCTCTCCGTCCTAAACAGTTCTGGGTGCGGCGTGGAAGTTCAGACGAAATCTAAGGCTCAGATTTCATGTACATTTCAGTAATAATGGATTATTAGTCACCTCTGGTCCACAGGACAAATCTGGAGAATTAGTGGTGTAGAATTGATGCCGAATTGAGCAGAACACCATGATGTTAACGGTAGCCCATCATGGCTTAATATGATCTATGCTCCTTTGCTGATGAACCGAGCCATCATTTAATTGCTGTAATCTTAAATGCAGTTTGGTTTGAGGGTTGCCTATAGCATTAATAGATAATGGAATGTGTTGGGGTGACATGTGAAAGTGTTCTGGCCTGTGAGTGCAGCCCGGGCTGGAAAAAATGATCCTCCCTGAGGTAACCGCATCGCTGAGCTCATGCAGA
The DNA here is from genome assembly GCF_002260705.1 of Seriola dumerili. Classification (NCBI taxonomy): domain Eukaryota; kingdom Metazoa; phylum Chordata; class Actinopteri; order Carangiformes; family Carangidae; genus Seriola; species Seriola dumerili. The sequence continues at coordinate 1,182,054 of NW_019174408.1, forward strand.
GCGGCCTGTACTACATGTTAGGATGAGGGACAGATCACAGTTACCATTGAGTTATTTCATTGGCTAGATGCCCCACAGATCTTTCACTTCTTCCTCAATGACGTGCATTTAACTGTTCCATCATTTTCAGACTAAAGTCAGTCCTTCCAGGATTTCGGGCCTTTTCTTGGGGTTGTCGTGGCTAAAACTTCGCGGCAACTTTTATGAAAAATTGAGATGTTTTTAGATGCAATGAAACTGCGAGGGCAAAAACAAAATTGCAAAAACTGTCACTATCTTTATTAAAAATAATAATAATAATTCATTAAAAATCGAAGGCAACTTGCACGGGTGAGAATAAATCCAGTTCAGTGCAGGTGGTGACCCAATCTTCACAGATCTTACAGGGAAAAAGAACAAGAGATTCTGCTCTTTAATCTTAATCACAGGGCGCTAATCTTTGTAAAAAACCTCATGAATTCATAACATACAGCTTTTTGTGTGTGTATGGAGTCGTTGCCCCACACTGGCGGGAAACTATGATCGGTAAAAGTTGCGGTGATTGGACAAAAATGCAAGGTGAAATGCAAATGAAAGATACCATCGTGACCTGCAGGTTTACGCATGAATGTTTTTAAAAAAATACTGTGCTACAGTCTTCAAACGCTGAAAAACAGTTTCCAGTGGCCAGCGAGGGGCATAGACTACCAGTGTGTTGGTAGCCAGGAGCACATCTGCTGTGTGCAGGTGGTCCGGGGGGAGCGGGGGGGGGAGGGGGGGGGGGTCCAGTTGAATTCAGAGTATTCCTCAGAGCTGGCTCCTCTCAGTGGGTCGGCCTCCACAGCTGCAGTGCTGGATCAGTTGGACTCCAGCTCACTTATACTCTCATTTCCTCGTCTGAAGAGAACACCCACTGCTGCATCACAATTATTACATTCAGTCAAACAGCTGTGTCACCGCCGCCGCCGAGGTCGCCAGGGTTTCACTGCAGAGCGAGGCCCAGAGGCACAAAAGTTAAGGTTCTCCTTAGTCTGAGTTAAGATTTCCTTAAAATAAAAACAAGTGCACAAAGCGCCCTGAAGTCTTCTTATTTTCCTTAAAATGTTCACTTAAGTATTTAAGGTTTTCTCCTTATCTTACTCTTATACTTAAGGAATCACTTAGTTAAACCAAAAGACCTTAGAGACCAAACTAGGAAAGAAACTAAAAGTTCCTCTGACTTTATCTTCACCACAACATGACCAAGTTTATGGTGAAGAGTGAAGAAGAGTGTTCCTAATGGCAGCAAATCAACGGTCTCCAGGGAAACAGTATTACCGCTGTAAAATCTTGCAGTGCTGAAAACGCTTCAACTTCTTCCCTGAACCAAGGAAACCGTTTAAGAGATTCTGTGTCACAACCTTAAGTAACTCCCTCAGCCGAGGAGAGATTAAACCTTAGGTCTAATACTGAAACTTAAGGTGTTTTGTGCGACTGGCCCCAGATTTCTATGTTCAAACAGTGCAGGACTTAGTGATGCGGGGGGCCCACATCTATCACACCCCCCCCCCCAGTACAGAAATGCTGACAGCAGAGGCGTCAATAGATCTCCTGTACGGCCTGATTGATGGATCAGTCTTCAGTTGTGTCTGTGTTTGCTGTCGGCTCACACATCGTTTATTCTTTACTTCTTTATTGTCTTTCTTCGCGTCGAGTTGTTTGTGTTGAAGCAGCATTAAAATCACTTTGGTGGGAAACAAGAAAACATGGCTGTTGACGAGCAGCGTCCAGGAACAGCTGAGCTGTGAGCCAACGAGTTTGTGACCACCCACGCACTGGTCAGGTTTCCCTGGTGACTTGATGTGTCTCAGCGGGAAAAGAATGGACCTATTATAGAGTGGCAAAGTGGGAGGGGCCAGTGCTTCCAGGAGTGTTTACCTCATCCAGTGTTTCCTTTTCAAACGTCATCCTTAAAGTGATGGTTGTGGTTGTTAGTCGTGGGGTTGTGTGAGGTCGTCATGTTCAGTCGGTGGGTTTCCTGCAGTAGACAGTTTAGAGCAGCAGGAGCACCTGTACACTAGCACAGTGATGAGCTGCTGTGGGCGGGGCCAGCAGAAAACACCTGGTTTAGACACTTTTAAAGACGCCCACTGAAACAATCCAACATCTGCTTAAATGAAGCTTCATGTAGAAGATTTTCATCTCTTTATGTTCCCGTCAGAACAAAGTGAAGTTTATCTCTTTCTGATTCACTCAGCTGACCTGAGGCTGCGGCGTGATACAGTGCGTGCTGTCGGTGCTTGTGCGTAGGAATATTGTAGTTCAGCGGTTGACAAAAATGTAGTGCCAAAGGAAAGTGCTGATTTGACAGAAAGATAAAAAGCTGAAAATATTCTACAGGAAGTGTACAGGTATTAGATTAAGACATGTCCAGGTAGATCAAATCACTTGGTTTCAACTCAGGTAAATCTTCCATTCGAGCCATATTTCATTCTGACTCATGTAGTGAAACAGACACAAAGGTCAACGCAGGAGGATCAACTCCCCAGGACAAGACTGAGCAGGTCACCTACACCTGAAGGATGAGGGACACTTCAAGGACAGCCATGTCCATAATTAAGACAGGGAGGTACAGGTGGTTTGAAAGAGGAGTGAAGGAGGCCTGAACAGAGGAGGAGGTGTACGACCCCACGTATCCTCCGCCTACAGTCCTGACCTTCATCCCTTCCCAGGAGATTTAACAGCCGTTCACACTTGGCCTCAGGCGACTCCAGTGAATTTCATTACACCCGCTGAGAGCGCTAATGAACCACCTGACATCAATGGCCTCGCTAACGACCCCAGAGTCTGTGAAGGTTCTCAGTCATCCAGGTCATGGTGCTATATCTCTTGGAGCTTTAGGAAGGCAGCTGGACTCGCTCGACCCCACAGACGTTTAAATACCTGGGACTCCTAACGAGGGCTGGGCGATGAAGCAAATGTCATTTTTGATTACGATTTTGTTCCAACAATTATGAAAACAAGATAATCTAGATAAAACAATTATTGTGCTGCACTCTGTTTCTCAACAAATTTCACCCCCCTACAAAAACTCTCCCCCCATTCACTTCCTGGTTACGTTTCGGTGTACGTTAGCGACGTACGTAGGAGAGCGTAGGAGACTTTCTATATATGGTCGGGCCAGTTACCGACTGGAATAAGTTGAATATAGTTTTACCAACATGTTGAATATGTGTTTTGGAGTTTTCATTAAGTTGCTGCAGAGCAGTACAATATATTTCATTTATTTTATTTTGGTTTAATTTAATTTAATTTGTTTTTATATATGAATATATGTTTAGTAGTTTTCAGTAATGTTACAACACATTTCATCTTATTTATTTTGATCTAATTTATTTCTACATTTTTGTATTATGTATTAATTGTATATATTTACATATTATTTATTTAAATTTTTTGAATTTATTTATTGTATTTAAAGAAGAGGACTGAAGAAAGTCCGCTGTTAAAAAGACAACATTTTTTATTTTAAAGTTCAATAAATTTGTGATGTTTTTCCAAAGTCAGTGAGTAATCGTATTAAATAATCACAATCTCAATCTGATAAAAAATAATCGTGAATATGATTTTCACCATAATCAAGCAGCCGTACTCCCCACCCGTCAGTCAGGGCTGAAGAAGTCTCTTGGTCGAGAGGCGAAACGAAGTCTAGTTGCTCTTGATTCAACCCTTCTTGTAAAACCAAGACCTGGACGACCGAGGATGGTCAGACGACAAACTTCATCGACGCAGTTCTCTCTTCACATTCTTAGTGTTTTAAACTGAAATCCTGACGTGCAGCAGCTTTTAAACATCAGCGTCTCCAGAGCAACACTCCTACACTGAACGCACAGATTGTGTCACACTGCTTTACAAATTGTATTCATACTAGTTGACTAAAGGCTGCCCACACACACACACACACACACACACACACACACACACACACACACACACACACAGTCTAGTCGGAGGCAGATTTACTCCCCCGTGTTTCTCAGCCCGTCACTTCACTGATTGCTGCTGTGTCGTTCATTGTTTACGACCCCTGCACGGTGGAGCCGAGCCGTCAGCTGCACCAGGTGAAGTGGATTTATCTGAGCGTTGCATTGCTTTAACAAGGGGTATTAAAATTGATTGTGCTCAATGCACTGAGCCAGTGGTGTACATCAGATGCATGCATGCGTGCAGACCTGCTGTGGTTTCAGGTTTGAATGACTTCCTGCTTGAAATACATGTGTATTTAGAAAGACACACGCAGACTGTGGGTTTATTGGAAGTGGGTAAGAAAAAAAATATGAAGCACCGTCATACACCAACAGGAATGAATGAGATATGTACAGTGAAAAAAGTGTAGTTCCCCTGTAAAGCACAAAGAATTGGGAGATGATGATGATGATGATGATGATGATGATGCTGCTGTGACTGTAGATTCTTCCTGGATGATCAGCACACATTGTTTATACTCTGCAATCCTAGCCGCTAATTTTAAATGCTAGCTGCATCATGCAGTGTGTTTACATGTAAACACACTGGGATCTGTAGAGAGTGTTTGTGCATATATTTATACACACACACACACACACACACACACACACACACACACACACACACACACACACACACATACACACACACACACCCAAAGTGGACTAATTTCTATCTATCTGGACTGAATTTCTATTGATCTATATCGATACATTATATATAATATATATATATTTATATATGAGACTGCTTTCCCATATATGAATATATAAACAAACTCTCTCTACAGATCCCAGTGTGTATATATATATATATATATATATATATATATATATGGGTCAAATTCTTCAGTTAAAGGTTTAAATTCACAAAAAGATTTGTAATGTTTGAAAAATGAACAACAGCAATAAATATTCTTATTTTGTGTATTTTAAAATTGGCCTGTTAAAAAGCGTTAGTCATTGACTCATATATATGTGGAATATTATGCAGTATTGGTCGGCCTGTACTTTCCGTACATACTGTAGTTAATTGTGGTGGGAGACTGAGAAGTCTGTCTGAATGGTGCGTTCAAGTGCAAGATCCTGAGCTGGTTTTTGAATTCTTTGTTGTTTCTCTGAGGCTTGTTGCTGCTGCAGGTCGAGCAGCTGGATTAAAACTTTCCCAGGGTTCACAGTCAGCTGATCTTTCTCCGTCCGCTTGTAAACAAATGAGCATGGGCGTCGGAAATTTGCATCAACCAAGAAGTAAATGACGCAGCTCTTGGAGAGAGATCCTGTTGTATTGTTAGGACGACCTCTCATCACGACGGCCTGTTTACACTGAACCAAACAAAGCCGCCATGATGCTGCACCAGTGTGTGATTTTAGACGCCATGTCTGGGGTTACAACGTCCACTACCGGCTCACTGCGTGTTTTTACCTTTTACATAGAACACGGAGATGCAATGAAGGCGCAACATTCCCATGTGGTAACCTCTCACCCTCACTGTGGTAAGATAAACTTCACACAGCCACAGTCCTACTTTCAGTTTGTATGTGGGTTGTTTGCAGCCTGTCCTAATTCCTTACTGCAGTGGCCGGGTTCCAGTTGGACCCACGGCCTTAATGTCCTTCACGGCTCCGAGCTGCGGAGGACCAGGGACGTCAAGGGAAAAGCATTTCTTGACTTTCATACTTTAATAGGCATTAAATATAATTAACTAAACAATGATCCGTCAGTAAACACTTAAGATTCTCATTACTGTCATTAAATAAACTGTTTAGAAAAGACATTTATTAATATTTCAGGGCTGCAGCTTCCCACAGTGCACCGTGCTGGACAGGTGACAGGTGTGACTACCGGAGTTCACCTGGGTGTTGTGTTTACATCACTGCTGATAAACAGCTGTCTAAAGTTTACTTTGACCCGGCTTTGAATGTCATTGTTCCCTTTCACACAGAATCCTGATTTTATTGGGTTTTTGACCAGTGGAAAAACATCCAACTACTGTGTGTGTGTGTGTGTGTGTGTGTGTGTGTGTGTGTGTGTGTTTGTCATTAACTCAAACATTCAGGCCGACTGTGAATATAATATGTTTGAAATAAGACAAATATTTGTCCGTGGCTACAGGCTCAGTCATTTCACAAACGAGAGGATGTTAGACCGTCAGATCCAACTTCTCTCCTCCGTCATCCTGAACAGGCGAAAAAGAAGAAAGAAGAAAAAGGTCTCTGCGGGTCGTAAACACTGTGACAGGTGTGTAAGCAAATGAAATCCCCCGGGAATCCAGGGTTTGTACAAATAACAGAGGAGGACTGTTGGTGTTTGCTCTGTGGAGGCGGATGATGATGGCTGCATGTAGGGCAGCAGCAGAAGACGGTCACGCTGTGGTTAAAGTGTGGACTCAGCTGATTGAGGCCGTGGAGCAGCAGCTCTCCTGTCATCCAGTGAGGCTGCAGGTTGATTAGGTTTGTTCCTGTGATGGATGACGGCGCCTGAGGGCAGAGGTCACGGTGCTGCTGACTGAAGCTGAGGAATGCTCCAGATCAGATAACTGGTATCTCATCAAAGTGAATAAACGGGGATTTATGTCAGTGAGACGATGACAGTCGGAGAACACACATGGCCGCAGTGACGACTCTGTTCCAGACACAGCGTCGTTTCAAAGGAAGTTACTGCGGCTGAGAGGAGAAGAAGACGAGCAGAATCCTGGTTCTTCTTCTTCCTCTTCCTGCTTCTTCTTCTTCTCTCACATCACCTTTGACATACGGCGCGGAGCCTCCCTCCTGATTAAGTGTCGGTGTGGTTTGGTTTCAGCGTCGGTCCGTGGAGAGCGGCCTCAGCCTCGTCTGCTTCCTCTAATAGATCAATGGGGAGAATCTCCTGTGAGGAGGATATAGTGTCGGTAACAGGAGAGAAGAGCCTCAATTAATTTAACACAAACACATTTCAGCCGTGGTGTGAGGCGAAACACGACACTGCTGTGAGTCGGTCAGACACGAGGCTTCACCTCTGAGGAAACATCTGCACATTTAATATTACTTTAAAAATGATTTTCCTGAAAACACACCTACGCACAGAGACCTGCAACGTCGTGGCCTCAGTCTGTTGCTGGTGTTTGTTGGTTCATGTTTCTCCTCATACTTGTTGAAACCAGACTCACAGACGATGTGATGTCATGCTTCAGATATTTTCAGCTGATTTAAACATTTCTGCGGCGCTGCAGCAAACCTTCACCAGCACAGAGAATCCAAATCACATATCTACTGACTTCAGGCTGGACTGGTGTTTTCAGGTCCAGATTCGGTTCCGACCAGAGGTGGACGATCTTTGTCACATGAACTTCTTCAGATGAGTCGTTCAGATCGCCTCATTAACAGTTTCTATATTTAGATATTTAATGTTAAAAGTTCAGTCTCTTTCAACTTTCAAATGAAAACACTACTCCATGTGAACTAAGCTAAAAGTGGCACAGTTTGTGAACAGCAGACGGCATTGTGGGTGAAGAATAGCAAGCGAGCAGACAAACATCTCAAAGAAGCTAAGAAATCACAACTTCATGTCAGGACTTTCACGATAGAATCAGAGCGGAAACAGGATTCAGATTGTGAATTGAGATTCTGCTCAAAAAGATTGTCACGTGATCTTTTCGCCAGATCGCTCACCTTTAGTTTAGACTTTTAAACTTTTGACATTTGAGAACTTTTCCTTTTAGTTTTTGGTTTTGTAGAACGACGTGTTTTCAAAGTAAAGTTTAGAAAAGTGTCGGTACCAAAACTGAGCTGTGGCATCGCGACCAGTATCCATCAGTACCAGGTCCAATTTTAGCATCAGAATCAAAGAGTAAAGACCTGATTTTACAGATTTCATAAAGATGATACATGTAGAAGCTTGTTTGAGAGAGTTTGAGCAGCGGACACTGACCCTGATTTGACCGCGATGACTGAGGTGTTTTCACAGCTGGAGGAGATTTCAGCGATTTGTGCAGAATGGGACGGAACGAAGGAACCAGCGGCGTGCTGTCGTGTTGGTCTCTGATCTGATTGATTCCATCTTTGGAAGGAAACAGACTAAATGTGCAGAAATGCCTGTGGAAAAAGTTTCATCTGATAGACGTGTAGCATTGTTTCTTGGTGCTCGCTCCACTCGCCTCTTATCTATCACACCATCTTCCACCTTCACCTGCTTTGCCTCCTTTCGTTTCCTTGTTGACTCTTATAGATGTCAACAACACCCCCCACCCCGAAACCTCCTCAGCAGCCTGGTCTGTGCTAGCTGCAGGAGTGTTGTGGTGTGGTGTTGTGAGATGCTCGTGACTCGTAGAACAGCGAGTTAACAGTCGAGGACGTTTGCTTCAAAGCAACAACAGCCTCTCGGCTCATGAGACACGAGCTGAGGAGACGTCGGCAGCGAGGTGTCGGAGAGGAAACAGATGGTGGAGTGATGCGTCGGCCTGGTCTGTCCAAACCTGCTGAACAAACACAAACCCATGACAGGACGTATGGACTCGTTTCATGTATGGACTCATGAAGGGATTCAGTCAGGAACACAGTGACCAATCAACCGTTTCGTCTTTTTATTTATTTGATAGGGACAGTGCAATTTAACAGTTTCAAAACGAAGCATGAAACTAAAATGAAAATAAAAAAAAGAGAAATAAATAAAATAATATATAATATCTAAATTAGATGAAAATAAATAAGACCAAGTACAACACATCAACCTGGCAGCAGATTGTTGATAGTAAAGCTAATGTCAAGCACCACCAAAAAAGAAAAAACAAAATACAAAAAAGTTTTTCTGGTTCTTCACGATATAAGTTAAAGATATCTGAGTGAGTGTGAGATAGCAGCCCAGCTGGGCGTGGTCTCTCCAGACTATATGTACAAAGTCTCTGAACCGATGATGCACCCCTACGTACGTCGCTAACGTACGTCGCTAACGTACACTGAAACGTAACCAGGAAGTAGATGAAATGTGAATCGGAATGCGCCACAATAATCGTTTTATCTGGATAATCTTGTTTTCATAATCGTCAGAGACAAAATCGAAATCAAAAATAAAATTAGATTAATCAAACAACAAAAACAACCCGTTGATAATATCCTACAGTTAGCTAAAAATAAACAGATGTTCAGTCTGAAAAGAGACAGAGAGATGCTTCTTTACTCACACATGATCTTTGAAAGCTAATTGATGCCAAAAATTCAGCACCTCATGCCTCTGTCCTCTAGTCTTGTGTTGTGACAGCGTGTGGTGCATTCAGGGCTCGGCACAGATGGATGTTGTTGATCTCTGCGTTCGTCAGCGGGAGACGTTGCCAAACACGTCCTCTCCTGAAGACACAAAAACATTTCTAAACATAGCTCTGGTTCCCGTGGTTCTTCAGACTCGTACTCTCTCCCAGGACATTGAACGCCACTCAGCAGTTACACAGTGTTTTGCTGGGAAGGAACAAAGTTGATGATTAAAACTTCATGAGTTAGAACAAAGCAGATGACGGCGCCGTGCGTCATCAAGGCCGAGGACCTGAAGTGGGGGTCGGGTCGGGTCGGGTCGGGTCGGGTCGGGTCGGCAGCTCTGGGTTCGCTGCTCTGATGAACAACAGCCACATATTGATGTCAACGTCCCTGCTGCTGAACAGAGCTGACAGTCTGTGAACCATCGCACTCAGGATGATGTGTGTGAACAGAGGAGGAGGTCGTGATGTCATGAGCTACAGTCTCTCCTCAGCAAAGAGAATATGAAGTAGTAATAAAGATAAAAAAGATCAATATATACACGGATATAAAAGATATGTCCTAATACTATAATACATAAAAGACAAAATAAAATGGAAATATGTAAAGATGAGTTTTCAAATGTCAAATACTTCTCCCTGTAAATGAATGATGGATCATCATCATCATCATCATCACCATCATCACCTTCAGGGTTAGAGGAAGCTGGAGCATCTGGAAAAGACAGTCAGCACCACACAGAACCGCCCAGTCAGAGGAGGGCGATCACTTTGTCACATGATCAACTTCTGATGAGTCGTTCAGATCGCCTCGTTAAAATATTCTATGTTTAGATATTTAATGTTAAAGGTTCAGTGTTAAATGCTTGATGTTAAACTGCTAGCTTAGCCCGCTAACCGCTAACAGCTGGAGACAGCAGTGCCGGTTCTCCACCTGAGCAGAACCAGAACCACCGTCACCAGCTGCAGTCCAAGACGCTGGAGTTACAGTCCGTCTGCTGGTCTGGATTCCTTCAGTGTCGTCGTTCAGGAAGTTTTCAGGTCTTCAGTGGACGCAGGACGTCTCCAGCTGCTGGAGCTGAGCAGCTTGTCTCTCTGATAACTTCAGATCCAGACGTCCGGCGACTAAAATCATCTGGTTCAAATAAGTCACAGATTTCTGTGGTTTGAGAATTGATGGAAACATTTCGTGATAATGTAAGAACACAACAACATATAGAACATAGAACATGTGGAACATATAGAACACAGGTCCAGTTGTTGTAAGACATTTTGATGTGTCATTTAAAACCACAGTCTGAAGTCTCGGTCCCGCCTGAGCTCACGTGCACAAACAGAAACCAGTAGAAACGTGCACACAGACGGAAAAGTGTTTCATGTCCAAGAGGAAAATCATGTTCCTCTGAGCTCCGGCTCTGAGAGCAGAAACCAGGTCAAAGGTCGTCGATGACCAACATTCTTCATCCAGGTCAGGACGACCTCAGAATAAACTCACACCAGCCCCGACATGTGGTTTTCAAGTGAGGCGCTGCAGAGCACTGACCTGCTGTGGCTTCCTCTCATCCATCACCCCCCCCCCCCCCCCCCTTTCCTGACTGTTCGGGGGGGGTGAGAGCTGCAGAGAAACTCTCCAATAAATAAGCGCACTCAGGCTGCAGTCAGTCCAGCAACTCACTGGTGTGGTGGTTGTTGTGTGTGTGTGTGTGTGTGTGTGTGTGGTGTGTGTGTGTGTGTGTGTGTGTGTGTGTGTGTGTGTGTGTGTGGTGTGTTTGTGTTTGGTTGTGTGTGTGTGTGTGTGTGTGTGGTGCTGTGTGTGTGTGTGTGTGTGTGTGTGTGTTCGAGGCTGAAGGCCAAGTGTCTCAGATGATGTGTGAGCTGCAGAGGGAGGATGAGAAATCCCTCCTTGGTTAACACACAGATTTGTCGTTCCAGTCTCTCGTCAGCGTTTCTCTCTTCCTGTGGAGAGAAATCTTTCTGCTGTTGATCAAACGTCTTCTCTGCTCGCGGCTCCGTCGACGTCGCTGCGTGAAGCAGCTCTGTGTCGTGGTGATTCGAGGCTCAGTGATGAGGTCACTCTTGTAAAGACGATCCTGGTCCCTCCAGGTCTGACACGACAAAAGGTTCAGTCAGCACCGACGTGTCACCGGGTCGCTTTAAAACCTGGACCACGACCCGGTTCGCTGGACCGGGTTCTGCTCCGGTCTTTCCTCAGCACTAACTGTGTCTTTGTTCTGTCTCTGTCCAGGCCTCATGGAGCTGGGGACTCGACGCCTGCTGTGCACCAGGGAGCTCGATCCGTGCCCGGTTCCCAGTAAACAACCATAAAGGGTGGGAACCTTAATTACCCCTCAGTTCCTTTTTCCCACCCCTCCCCCCTTAGTTGCCCCTGTGGTGATATTGTCCTCTACTGTCTGTGGCCGGCGTCATGATTGGCAAGCTGAAACAGAACTTGCTGGTGGCGTGTCTGGTCATCAGCTCGGTCACGGTCTTCTACCTGGGCCGCCACGCCATGGAGTGCCACCATCGCATCGAGGAGCGCAGCCAGCCGGGCGGGATCCTGCCGCTGTCGGCGCTGGGAGGCAGCATGCGGACCACCTTACGGACGGGCCAGAACCTCAGCACGCCGTTCATTTACAACAAAGACATGCCGCTCATCTTCATCGGCGGCGTGCCACGCAGCGGGACCACGCTCATGCGAGCGATGCTGGACGCCCACCCGGAGGTGCGCTGCGGCGAGGAAACCCGCGTCATCCCGCGTATCCTGGCCATGAAGCAGATGTGGAGCCGCTCGGGTCGGGAGAAGATGCGCCTGGACGAGGCGGGTGTGACGGATGAGGTGCTGGACGCCGCCATGCAGGCCTTCCTGTTGGAGATCATCGTCAAACACGGTGAGCCCGCCAACTTCCTGTGCAACAAGGACCCTTTTGCGCTGAAGTCGCTCGCCTACCTCGCCAAAATCTTCCCCCACGCCAAGTTTGTGCTCATGATCCGTGACGGGCGGGCGTCAGTCCACTCCATGATCTCACGGAAGGTGACCATCGCCGGCTTCGACCTGGGCAGTTACCGGGACTGCCTGACCAAGTGGAACCGGGCCATAGAGACCATGTACACTCAGTGCCTGGAGGCGGCGGACAAATGCCTCCCGGTGCACTACGAACAGCTCGTCCTCCATCCTGAGAAGTGGATGAGGACGCTGCTGAAGTTCCTGGACGTTCCCTGGAACGACGCCGTCCTCCACCACGAGGAGCTCATCGGGAAAGCCGGAGGAGTTTCTCTCTCCAAGTGAGTAATCCTGTTTCATTTCCTGTTTCCTGTCCCTGACGTCTGGTTCTGAGCCCAGACTCTGAGGGTGAGACGTGACGCTTCAGGTGGGAGTCAGAGAGTGGGAGTCAGAGAGTGGGAGTCAGAGAGTGGGGGTCAGAGAGTGGGAGTCAGAGAGTGGGGGTCAGAGAGTGGGGGTCAGAGAGTGGGAGTCAGAGAGTGGGGGTCAGAGAGAGTGGGAGGGGAGAATGAGTTTGTAGAAGAAAGACAGACTCGTCAGCGGCTCTTTAAATAGAATCTGAGTTCAGTTGAACTTTTATTTGATTTTAATCAACCAGAAGCTCCGCCTCCTCTGCTCCTCTGATTCAAACAAGATGGCCGCCTCCTCAGTGGAGAAACGAAGACAGAAAGGCAACTAGAGTCACCTCCTCACGGTTGTATCCCTCCGCCAAACAGCAAGTTACAGAAAATAGTCACAGTCTCCCCTTCCTGAGTTACAGCGTTATGATGTCACAGTGAAGTTGACCTTTAACCTTTTTGGATAAAAAATGTCAGCACTTAAGAGTTAAAGTCCATCATAATAAACAGAGAGGACCAGAGACCTGCTGCAGGGAGGGAGACAGGAAGCAGGGGGCGGGGCAGAGACTGAACTTTCAAATTAAAACACTTGCATATAGCACCTATATTTATTTATTTTTTATTTTTATTTTTATATAAATAAATGACAGATCTGTCCAAACAAATACTCCATATGAACTAATTCAAAAGTCTGCTTGGCTGAGACACAGTTTGTAAACAGAAGGGAGGATTATGGGTAAGGAATAGTGGCGAGCAGACATACAAAGATACAAATCAAAACTTCCTGTCAGGACTTTCAGAATAAAATCAGAGTGGAAACGGGATGCAGATCATGGATTATGATTCTTCTTTAAAAGACTGTTTGATTGATCTTCTTGCCAGATTAGCTAACGGCTAACAGCTAAACAAAAGTATTCAGCGAATCTGGAGGGACTTTGATTTGATTTTCGATTTGATCGAACACCACTGACACGATGTATCAACATTATTAACATTATTATCATTATATAGATGAGGATGGATGGATTAGCTTCGTGATACTTAGTAAATCCTCCTCTTCAGTTCCCGTGGCGTCCGTCTGGGGAACAGACACATGTCTGCTTCTTCCATCTGCTGCCAGTTTGTGTGTTTGTGTCGTGTGTCGGGACAACATGTAAAACACTGCTCCAGTAATATTAAAACCACCTCACCACAATTCAGAACAGATATTGTTATTACACTGTGGAGCTGCAGAACACAACATCTGATCGTTTATCAATATTATTATTATTATTATGTCCTTTATTTAGACAGGACGTCTCGTTGAGGACGAGATCTCTTCTTTTAAATGAGACCTGTGTACAGTTACAAAAACATACACAAGTTATACCATTGACACACAATTAAAGTACACAAAGATAATTCACAGACATTTTACATTTTCTCATGAAACTAGAATCAGCTCCTCGTGGTCGTATCCCTCCGCCACTCAGACTAGTTCCAGGTCACATCCCTGTTTATCCAGAGTCAGAGAAAATATGAGCCATTTGTGTGAAGTCTTGAGTAATGGCTTTGACTTGTTGATCTTTGACCTTTGACCAAATTCTAATCAGTTCATCTTTGAGTCCAGGTGATCGTTTTTACCAAATTTGAAGATATTCCCTCAAGACGTTACTGAGTTATCGCGCTCACAAGTCCAAAACTGTTTTGTGAGGTCACCACGCCCTTGACCTTTGACCCCCAAATCTAATCAGTTCATCCTTGAGTCCGAGTGAATGTTTGTGCCAAATTTGAAGAAGTTCCTTCAAGGTGTTACTCAGATATCGTGTCCACGAGAATGAGACAGACGGGCGGCCTGAAAACAAAATGGCTGCTGCTGCTGTGTCGCTGGCGTGGACGAATAAAAAGCAGGTGATTAATCAGCTGATCTGGAAAAAATTCAGACATGAATCACTGATTCTGATTCTGGGCTGACGTCGTCAAACGGCTCAGTGCGGTGCATTTACTGTGACTTCTCCCAGGCTCACAAGCTCCACATGGTGAACAGGTCCCACCGTACATCACATTCCCACTGCAGTAGAAATGAGCTTGGACATGTTCGTGTCTACTTAGCTTTTAACTACTTAGCCTGGGGGGGGGCGGGGTTTGGATGGGCTCTTAATGTGAAGAGGAATGACTTGCAGGTGAGCGGCGTGTCGGCCCTTAAAGCAGCTGAGTTTAAACTTCCTGCTGGGACCTTCTCATCAGACACCGCTCGCTCTGCTGCTCCTAATGTTTTGGTTTCAGTCATTCGGAAGGTCGGCCTCTGGAAACTGTTGGAGGGGTGCAACCCTATTCCTCAGCCCCCCCACCCCCCACCCAACCCCCCCTTATCCTACCACCCTCTTCCTGCCACGTAGAAGCAGAACAGTCGTCAGCCTGTGGAGACTCTCGCTCTGTTGTGGTTCACACATGAGAACATGGTTTTTATTAAACAGCTCAACGTCCTCCGAGCGGCTTTCTCTCTTTAAAGCTCATGAACTTCCTCTGGAGGGAAAAGAATATTTCATTTCTCTTTCTCCTCTCTGTGACTTTGATCTGATCGAACGAGGAAGAAGCAGAGATGATGATGATGATGATGATGATGATGATGATGATGATGATGATGATGAGGAGGAGAAGGGGTCAGCAATCAAATTTTCCAGGGGTACAGTTTTAAAGCATAGTGTAAAATGATGTAATAATAATAATGATAATAATAATCAATATTATAATGATTATTATTATTATTAATTTAAGAGTAATATTTATTTATAAAACTATTTAAGGATTTTATCTGAGGGCAGATTTAAGTATTATTTTACCTTAGTTTTTATCTCAGTTTCAGTAACTTAAAGAATCTTATTCACAGTTTTGTCTGTTTCTTTCTTTTTATCTACATTCTTTATAAATAATTTAACACAAGAGAGAGAGAAATAACTCATCAATATCAATTGGAGAAGTATAAATTAGACAAAACAATTGCAGATAATTATAAAAATTGTATGTATAATTTTGCATATGGTTCAGCCCTGCTCTGCACACAGCTGTAATGATGATCCTGAGAGAGGAGGGTTGCCTCTCTCTGTCTTCTGACTCTGTCTCTGTCACGTTCGATTATTCAGCCTTTTTTCTAACGGTGTTTTTGATCAGTTCACTCAGTCACTGTTTAAACAGGCGACACAGACCCTCTGCTCCTGCTCCATCACAACTCGTACCAATCAAACAATCGGAGACCTCTGTGAGCTCGTCAGTGACGACTCATCGTGTCATGTTGTGCCTCTTTTTTTAATATCTAATCACAGAGCTCCTGTGAACACAACTCACTCACCTGTTGTTTACCTGCCTGCAGACGTAATGATAGGAGCCACATGTAAATGATTAGTATCGACCGGGTCGTTGAACCAAAGGTTAAAGCGATAGGTCGTCTGCACAGGAGCTGGCAGCTCTGTAAAGTGGCACACAGAAGATTGATTTTAGTTCTTTGCTGAGGTCGTGTCAGAGCAGCGGCTCTGTTTAAAGCCTTCACCACAGCTCAGAAATAAACAGCAAACTATAAACTAAAAAGAGCAAGTGGAGAACCACGCCTGTCCGGCCTCCTCTGTAAAACAAAAACATGTTTGTCTGATTCAGAAATGATCCGGATTTAAAACTAAATCACTGCATCAGTAAAATAACTGTTATTTAACATGGCATCAGTTCTAAGATATGAAATATTCTTCACAGTAATTAAAACCAATTCAAAACTTTAAATAAGAAAATATTAATTCTAATATTCTTAATCTTCTTTATTGATCCTGTCAGAGTCTGTTTCCCGACACTCTAACTTCCTGTCGGGAGACAAGTTTCCTCTGTTTCCTCTCCACACTCTGAGCAGGAAACAGGTCTGATGTAAAGCTCCTCCAGTGTAAAGGTCTGTGTCCATGTGTAGTGTGATTATAGATCAGGTCTAGCTTCTATATTAATACTGTGAAAGTATCAAAGCCTCAGTCCACAGAGAAATGCACACAGCCTGTATTCAGAAACTGAGCCTTAAAACCAGCCGTCAGGACTTCTGGAACTTTGTGATGTCACAACAAAGCAGTCACCAAGCCCCGCCCACCTGGACCCACCATCCAAACCTTGCAGGATTTGGTTTCTCTGAGTGTTTTTACCTGAAATCTGCTATATTTTTATTGGATCACTCAGAAAACAGTCAGCCAATCAGAAGAGAGGCTCAGAGCCTCCTCTCTTCTGATTGGCTCACCGACCTGTTGTTACTAGAGCTGCAGAGAGAAGCCTGAGAGAGGAGATGTAAAACTACACTGAGATGGTTTTTATATCTTCTGATGGATCAACACTTCAAATAAAACACAGAAGAAGAAGCATGGAGCTTTAAAAAGGGACATTCTCTCAAAACAGAAGAAAATGACTCAATATGATAAATCGTGAATAAAAAGTATGATGTGGAAAAACATAAATATTTGATCATATATAAATCACTGCAGGAAGTTCCATTACCTCACATTTTATTTTGAAATCATGATTTGGATCATCTGACATTAGTTTGTATCATCGGTCAAAACAAAAAAAGTGTAAAATAAAGTCACAGTGAGGCGGAGGCTCAGCTACATTCTCCTCATGACTGAGGCCTGTTACTATGGCAACACTGCCTGTTTTAACCCCCCCACCCCCCTGAACTTTCCTGTCTCTCTCTCCCTGTCACCATCATAATAAAGGCAAAACACCCCAAAAATACAAGTCTATAAATTCATATAATAAAGTATCTGGCTGGACTTGAATGAGCAGCTGGCGCTTATAGAAAGCTCCGCCCCTTTTCAATTTATTGATTAAGTAATAATTTAATCTCAGATTTTAGTCGCTTTTTAAAATAAGTGAGATCACCTCCAGGTTTTTTTGACATAAACACGATGAACATGCTGATCTTCAGGGGGACGTGTTGTGGTTGAAGCAGAGACGCCATGGAGACTCTTCAGCTGTTACTATAGCAACACTGGACCGTCACAGCTCAGAGCTGAGGACCCTTGAGGTTCTCTGCAAGGCCACACTGTCCTCGTCTCTTCTTCATCATCATCATCATCATCGTCATCTTGTGTCCAGACTCTGGAAATCCTCCTCCAGTGTTCATGTTTTCATAGAGCAGGACTCGTGTGTTAAACAGCTTGAAATGGAAAAACAAATGTGAGGCCAAAACAGACTGAGCGTCTGCGGGGAGGGGGGGGGGGGCTGTTTGGGATCCAGATGCAGATCCTGGTCTTTTAGTGCACACGTCACCGCTCCACAAATTGATTCCCATCAAATATTAATGAACAGGGACCTTAACTAGAGACTGTGAGCCGAGCAGAAGACGCTGCTTCTGACTCACAGACATATACAACAGTGAGAATGTTTCTGTGGTATTATTGTTGTTGTTGTTGTTGTTGTTGTGTTTAGTTGGAATGAAACATGTTGTTTCTTAAATCAGATACTTCAGTCAGTTCACTCTCATGTAGTTCTCAGTGTTGTGTCAAATCAAACGCTGCCGCTGTGCACTCACAGGAAGTGACAATAGAAACACGTGACTGTAGGTGTGTTTCCATTAACCTGCTTAAAGCACAATTTGAAATCACAAACTTAAAAACAAGAAATGGAAACGGGGGGATTTTGACGAAACTCTCAAACATCACAAAAGGATATACGCTCACACTAGCTGGTTTTTCAGACAAATGTGAAACCGGTGGAAATCCATTGTCATGTTTAACTGGCGTGATAAGGCGAGAGGAGGAAACCCAGCTTCGTTCACACAACAGAACTCAGAACATTCCTGTTCGTGCTTTGTTGACTTTCATAAAAAATCACCTCTATTTTGCACAAAACTGCGATGGAGACGCAGGTTGTGATTCTTGTCCACCTGCTGGTTGCTTTGCTCACTTGACCTGAAAATGAACGTTTTACTTTCCTGTGTGTGCGCCCTCGATCATGTGACGTGGAAATTACCTCTACACCTCTACACCTCCACACGTCTGCTACTTCAGGCTCTGGTCTGACCTCTTTCCTAAAATGGCTCCTGATCTGATGAAAGAGGAGGCAGCCCACAAGGGGCCTTCAGGGCAGCGAAGCTACCTTTTACCATCATCAACGTTTCTGCCCCACCTCCTCTCAAGTACTTTGCCCTCAGTGCATTAAAGTCAACCCCCCTGACACCTGGCAGAAAATGCCTCCTGCCCGCCACAACCGCCAGCACTCGCCAGCCCTCACCCATCCCACGGCCTCGCGTCTCTATCTCCATGAAGATCTGAGTGAGCGGGCGGCCGGGCCCCAGGGCACGACCTCGCCTCAGCATTAACATCAATTACCTGGCTCTGATTGAGTGGAGGCTCTGCCCAGCTGAGAGACTCGCTCCATTACTTATCCCAGAGCAGGGAGCCGTCCCATCCCTCCTCCCCATCCCTCCATCCTCTCCTCTCAGCTGCTGGTGATACAGAACACCACCTTGGGTAAAGGCGGCTCAGCAATGAATAATTGACAAGCTGGAGGCCGTAAAGAGCCTCATCCTGAAGGGAAGTGGTCATGTGACGGGGGGCGAAAAGGGTTTTTTTTTTTTTTTTTTTTTTGTCACATCAACATTTAAAGAGGAGAAGAAGAGTTTGTGCGTCCAGTGTGGCTGCAGATGATTTGAGCTCGATGACAGGAAACAGACAGATGGGAGTTTCTGTATCTGTTCTTCAGCCTCGGCACCAAAACAAACATGTAACATTCAAACTCTTCAGGAAGATTTGAGCCCAAAATATGTGAATTCAGAAAAAGCTATTTTCCACTTCTAATAGATGCAATTTAAATCTTAACGTAGGTGATGTGATCCCGTGCAGCTGGTAGAGCTCAACCCAGGAGGGGAAGGCTGGTTACAAATATAAGGTCAACTTTGAAATAAATCACATGAACTCCGGTGTAGAGAACGTGTGCGGCGGAGGATCAGCGCCACGTTGAGGGAAAAGAAGAAATCTGAGAATAAAGTCGCAATTTTGAGAATAAAATCATAATATTTCAAGAAAAAAAATGTAATTTTACGAGAATTAAAAATGTAAAATTTGGAGAGAAAAAAAATACATAATTTTTTCATTTCAACCAATCAAACGAGTGAAAGGACAGTCAGCTGCTGTTTGACTGTAACTATAGAACAGACTCAGTTTCTGATGATGATGATTAAGATGAAGTGAAACCTACAGTAGAACTTCACAGGATGCTCCACGTTCCTCATTTTAAAGCTTCTGATGTTTCTTTCTAAAACAACACGGAACCTAAAATTACAACCTCTTTTATTCTGGAAAATTTCAGATTTGTTTTTTTTCCTCAATGTGGCGCTAACACTCCGCCTTAGACGTCACATCGCAGCAGACCAGCTTTAATAACTCAATCATCCAGTTATCGATGTTATAAAGACACAAATTAAATTATTCTAATCGAGTTTTATTGACACGAAAATAATAAAGATAAATGACACGAACTGTCAGCCTGGCTCCAGGATTATGAGCCTGACTCTTCAGACTCGGTCTGTGATCTGCTGAGCTCAGTCTCTAGTTTTCTGTTTATTCAAATTAGATTTAAAATTTCACTTAATGAGAACAAAAACATATTTAGACAGTTGTTGCATCAGCTCGTCTGAATGTGTGTCTCACAAACCGCTGATTTGGAACTGAAATGACTCATCTGTGAACCATGACTCATCTGTGTGTGTGTGTGTGTGTGTGTGTGTGTGTGTGTGTGTGTGTGTGGCCTGCGTCTGACATGATAGTGAAGCAGCGTCTTCGTCTTGATCAGTTTACGCTGCACGTCGACACTCAGCAGCCTCTCGGGTCTGGATGGATTCACCTAAAGTGATTCTCTGCCCATTTGTTGCAGAGTGGACGTTTGGACGTCTCCACCGTCCTCCTGAGAAGACGAAACCAGCTCACTCTATTAATCATGCAGGAGACTCTATACCCGCACAGTGTAAAGATTCAATTGCAAAGTAAATGGATTAGAGGAAAGTGAATTGGCAGATGGAGGTATAGACTCGTACAGGAAACGTAGGTATGGAGGAGCTGGAGATTGTAAACTGTGTGTGTGTGTGTGTGTGTGTGTGTGTGTGAGAGAGAGAGAGAGAGTGACAATAAAGAGAAGTGTCTGTTTGGTTACGCTTCACCATGACAGACCTTTATTCTTCATACAAACTGGAAATATTCCACTTTTCATTCGACCAATTTTATTCGTGTCTTTGAACTACACACGACCTCCATTGATTCTGAACAACTTTAACATAATCAATAAAACCAAGATTCATCCGCCATCGCTGCCAATTGAAATGTCACAGCAATTCAATGGTATATGCTATGCTTCAGCTAGCTAGCATGCTAACCTCACAATTTATATGGTACCAACAATGAACTTGACTTGATGAACGAACACGTCAGAATCTCAGAATCGATTTTAAAGAAATACATAAATAAATAAAAGCAGCCATGAAATAAATTCTGAAATAAATAAATTAGGTAATAAATGTAGAAATATATAAGTAAATATAAATATATAAGTGAGTCAGTAAATGAATAAATAAATAAATAAATTTGACAATTGATGTAGAATCATATGAATAAATATAAATATAAAAATGAGTCAATAAATATCTTTTTGTTATTAAAAATGAAATTTTTATATATTTCAGGGGACTTTTATTTTATATTTTATTTTTTTATTTATAATTTCACATTTATTTATTTATTCCTGGAGACTTTTATTCCCAAACTCCACATTTATTTCCCAGCTCCTTTTATTTCCATCTGTGTTCCATCTCAGATCGCAGGTGAAACTCTTCTTCTTCTGTGTTTTGTCAGGGTGGAGAGATCCACAGACCAGGTCATCAAGCCCGTCAACATGGAGGCCTTGTCCAAGTGGGTGGGGAAGATCCCAGCAGACGTGGTGAGGGACATGGCCGTCATCGCCCCCATGCTGTCCAGGCTGGGCTACGACCCCCACGCCAACCCCCCCAACTACGGCCGGCCTGACCCCAAAGTCCTGGACAACACCAGAAGGGTGAGTGCTGTGAGGAGCTTTCCTAGATAACGGGGGGGGGGGGGGAGTTTTAAGTCTCTTGGTTTTAACACTTGTGGCGTTCGCTGTCGACCTGAGCTGAAACACAACACTGACATTTAACAGTGTGATCCTCAGACTCTGAAGGACGAGACACAGCTCCTGTCCTCTGTGAGTCTGATGATGTCATAGTGATGTCATCAGCGTTATCTCAGCCTGGACTTTATTTGTTTACAGCAGAGAGAGCCTGCGTTCCAAACTGGGAGTGTGGAGTTAGAAAGATGGGGGGAGTTTACCAGGCAGTGACACACTATCAAATTGGATTATGGGAAATGTTGGATGCAGTCATTTTGGAGCTTGGCTCATACTAATGATGGTCAGCCTCTGAGAGTCCTCCAGCTTCAGGGGGCGGCCGTGTTTAGTCTGATTTGTGAACTGGATTTAAGGTTGAAATGTTTTGGTTCCTTGAGTGAAACACTGTCTGATATTTGACCTGAGATGAAACTTCCACCTTTACGTTTTAACAGCCGTCCCTCCGTCCTCATCACATAAACCTCGAGCGTCTTCTCCTCAGCACTGATGTCCTCGCCAGATGTCAAATCCTCCTCATATCTGGTGGAAGGCATCTGCTATTTTTGGAGCAGAATATGTTTTATTAAATTCTTCTGCTGAAGCCGAGCGATCAGGTGACATGTTCTGCAGCAGCTCCGCTCTCTGAGCCGGAGGACACAGCTCTGATTTATCACGTCTCCAGGTTTTAAAGTCGCTCTGCTGCTCAGAGGACCAGTTTCTCAATGTGTTGAACGTCTCAGTAAAACAAGGCGCCAACATCAAGACGTCATGAAGCCAAGAGACGTTTATCTATACAGCTCCATTCAGACAAAGAGCTTCACAGAGGAACTGACTGTAAAACTGCATTTAAACAAGCAAGAAAATAAATAGTTGTATATTTAATTTATTTGAAATCTATCAATAAAGTCCTGAATTGAATGACCAGCAGAGTCTTTGGCTTCACGTCTTGTCCAGTTTGATTAGCATCTTTTTCTAATGTCTGGTGCAGGTTCTGCTGTGACCCCGCCCGTTTTTGATGATGTCACGTTAGCTTTAGCGGCTCTTCGCCTGTTATTTACGTCCGGGTGTCGGTGAGAGACGCTCCTTCTTGGCGTTCGCTTCTGAGCTAGTAGTGCTAATGTTAGCTATTCCGTTAGCATTATGCTATATACATTGGAGCATGTGCGCACCGTTAAGTTGCTATTGCTTGTTTCTATGGTTATGTAACCACTGTTGCTACGGTGACAAGTTTACATAAATCAGCCAACTATGATCACATGATCAGATGTCAGACTGACTTTATGAACAGTATGATCATGTTGAGAATATGAAGCAGCATCAGGCAAACATCCAGCTCAATGATATTAGACCACACCATGGATGTAGCAGGTTGTAGTTAGCTTAGCATCAAGCAGCAGGTGAATGAACAGAAGTAGTTTGTGTTTTATTTCATGTACTGACTTGTGTCGAGCAAATGAAGCCGCACTGTAAACATCCATTCAGAGGTCAAGCTAAGCTAACAGTCTAGGATATGAAAACGTAGCTAAGCTAACAGTCTAGGCTTTGAAAAGTTAACTAAGCTAACAGACT
This sequence comes from Seriola dumerili, assembly GCF_002260705.1. Lineage (NCBI taxonomy): Eukaryota > Metazoa > Chordata > Actinopteri > Carangiformes > Carangidae > Seriola > Seriola dumerili. The sequence goes on from NW_019174408.1 coordinate 1,205,281, forward strand.
AATTTAGCTAAGCTAGCTTTCTGTCAGGTGTAACAGACTCAGTCATGTTTCTGTGTTGAAGCGTCACAGATAAAGAAAAAAATGAATAATTAATGAAAAGACGTTTTTTACTAATGAAGCATTTAATTCTCTGAGCAGCTCAGAGGCTGCCGGCAGCTACCGCCATCTTTTAAGGTGGAATGTTTCCTTGAGTGTTACTCGACGCATGATTGACGTTTGGAAATTGATCAATACACCTTAAATGTCAACATGACGACTTTGACCATTTCTTTTGTTTTCATCAGCTCTCTACACGACAGACTCTTTAGTGATGATCGGACCTGATTATGTGAACTGTGGAGATTTTACTGAATCACTTGGAGAAAAGACAAATGGCGGAGTGTCGTTCCGGCAGCTTTACACCTGTGGTGTCAGTGAGCGGCTCGTCCAGGAGACGTCAGCGTTCCTGTGCTCGCTGTTTGTGACTTTAACCCCGGACAGAGTCTGTCCAGAGATCAGTGTCTGACGCTGCGGGGGGAGAGCTGCTCTTTTGTTCAGCCTGTAACACGTGACCAGATCTGCTGAGCTGTCGGTCTAAAGCTGGTTCAGGCTGGACCAGGAAATAGTCGTTGGCGAGGAGCTCATTAATTACGCAAACGCCTTTCATGTCCCTGGATGTGATGGTTGGCCGGCTCTGGGCCAGTGGCGTGGGAAGCAGCAAACAGTTTCTGGTCATCTTGTATTTGAGCTCAGAGATTCTTTTTTCAAACCCTGTGATTTTGGGGCTGAGCGCGGCACAGCTGGTCGACAGAGGACGGACTGTAAAGGTCCGCCGTCCCAGTCCACGGCTCTGACACTGTCCTCTGTCCCAAAGCTAAACTTTCATCCCTCTGTAGACGTCTTCGTTAGTGGCTGTGTCACCGCTAATGTCTCTGTTTGGAAGAATATCCAGGAAAGAGTTGAGAGCAGAGGAGAGCAAGTCTGAGCTGCTGATTTACAGCCGCCGGCGTCTGACTGTAAATCAACTTAACGAGCGGAGAGAAGACGACTTCACGTCATCACTGTGACTGAAGACACGAGGCTGCACTTTCCATCAGTGTGAAGTTTCCTCCTGTGATCACATGACCACTGACATGTTTAAATACACTGATGTGAGAAGAAGGTCCATCTTTATTTACAGTCTGTGGTTTGGACTGTGTCTGCAGTGTGTCTCACTATTCAATCAATCAATCAATCAATCAATCAATCAATCAACCCCCTCCCTTGCACTCTCTGTCTCTGTGTGATTGATCATGCAGTTGTGATGTTTCAATAAAAGCATCAACACCTCTTCCAGCAGGAAGTGTCTCCGTGGTTACAGAGAAGCCGGCAGGGTGATCACAGTGAGGGGCGGAGCTTCAATCAGCCTCATCATGTGACTGTTGGAGCCTCAAATACCTGGTTTTGTTTCTCTGGTGGATTTAGTCTTTAACCCAGTTTTAGTTTCAGCTCAGATCCTGGTCTGGAGGGTTTTTCCATTTGTTTAAGGTGAACCAGAAAGGGGGGGGGGGGGGGGGGGGGGGCAGAGTGAGTTTGGTGCAATTCATCATGTTGTCGAGAAAGTTATGACTCTGACGGAAAACATTCAGAGTGAGATGTGAGGGGAAAGAGGGGGGGGAGTGTCTGACCACAGACAGAGATGGAAACTAGAGAGGAGGAGGAGGAGGAGTTTAGCTCAGAGTCAAACTTTAAAGAGGAGGAAACTTCTCATAATGACTTTACAGGATGTTGATCTTTCAACATTTCTTCCTCTGAAGATCAGAACTTCATTATAAATAAAATATTCATCATCATTCATGTTCTATAAGTTGATCAGTGTCGATTATAGTCACATGACATGAGTCCTGGGTATTTACCTGCTCAGATCAGCCGTGACGTGAACACAACTTCACCCTCTTTTCTGAGCTGTAACCACGGTTACCAACCGCCCCGATTTTCCAGGGATTGTTCTCCTTTTTTTTGAGCGACTGTCCCAGAAAGTGAATTTTCTTTCCCAGGACATGAATTGTCCTCGTTTTTGTGAAGATGCACTTCTAATGTAGAATTTCATAGTTTCAATAAAACCTCATTAGTTTCCTTCTTCTGCTTTTCTGTTTTCTACCTAGTTACGTCCAGTCTGTAAATCTGTGTCTGTAAACGTACGAAAACTGGAACAACGGGATGGAAAGACATCTATATCAATATTATAGAAATACATAAATACACAAAGAAATAAATGCAGCTATGACATAAATCCTAAAATAAATAAATTAGCTGATAAATATATTAATAAATTTAAATATAAATATATAAGTGAGTCAATAGATAAATATCTTTTTATTTCCAAATGCCACATTTATTTTATTTTCACTGAATTTTGCTTCAGTGCATGTCCTGGTGCTGTTGCTTTGGTCTGAATCTGTGAGATAGCCACGCCCCCTCATTTGAATATAACAGATGGGAGTAAAAAAGGAAATGGAAATAAATGGTTCATTTGGAAATAAAAGTCCCCTGAAATAAATATAAATGTAAAATAATAAGATATTTTATTTATTTATTTATATAATTCTACATTTATTACCTAATTTATTTATTTCAGGATTTAATTTTGCACAATCACTTGGATTTAAAGATGAACTGATTAGATTTTGGTGGTCAAAGGTCAAAGGTCAAGGTCAGTGTGACCTCAGAAAACACTTTTTAGCCATTACTCAAGACTTCACACGGATGGTTCATGTTTTCTCTGACTCTGGATGAACAGGAAGTGACCTGGAACTAGTCTGAGTGGCGGAGGGATACGACCACGAGGAGGTGAATCTAGTTTTAATGTGAAAATCATGTTAAAGGAAATATGAATCATAGCAGAGGATTTTAAAACATGTCTGGAGAAAATGTTTAACTGATCAAATGATAATAAATAACCAGCAGCTGATTCTTGGAGCTACTGAACTCAGTTTGTCACACAGACTTTACTCGGGCAGGACGAATAGAGACGTTAGAAGACACCCCCCCCCCCCCCGAACACCCCCAGGTCAGATTTATTTCTGTGGGAAACATTGGAGGTATGAGAGAAGTTGGCTGCTCTCTGTTCTTGGCTGCAGGACGTCGTTCACAGTCACAGCAGACGACTGTTGTGATCAATAGCTCCTTTGTGTTTCATCCAGCTGCTGCTGAAACTTCGACCTCGGCTGTAACCGGCACGAAGACGCACGTTTCTCTACGCGTCGGACTGTTCCTTTAATTTAAAGCTGCAGCTGCTCAGTGTCGGCGAGCAGGTCGGACATCTTCCCTCCCTGTTAGCAGCATGTTGTTCATGTTAATGTGGTTCTGTTTGCATGTTGCAGAGGCGGCAAATCATCCGTGTGTGTGTGTGTGTGTGTGTGTGTGTGTGTGTGTGTGTGTGTGTGTGTGAGAGTGTGTGAGAGTGAGAACAGTAGACCTTATGAGGACAGCATGTGGAGATTTATGCTGTGTACATCTGCAGGTTATTATTGTGATTCCTCTGCATCAAACCCAGCTGCAGGGTTTATATTATTGTTTGCCCCCCCCACCACCACCTCATCCCTCCTCCTCCCACTGCTGCCCCTCCCTCCAGGGCCAGAGTTCCTGCATACAGAGGAGGCCCTCCTACCGGCCTGATCCCAGTGAACAAAAGCTTTCACAAAGGCTTGGAAACATTTAATAACGTGGTTCAGCTCTGCAGTGTCTGCAGTTTGTCTGTTTGTCTTTATGAGGTCGTTGACCTCCAGGAGCTGAACCTCAGTAGTTCAGTTCTGAGCTGAAAACTGTCTGATTCTCTTTAATTCATACGATTCAATGAAAGTTCAGGAGTTCAATATTCCTGCTCCTTTAACTTAGTTTTAGTCGTCAACTGCTGGTAAAAAGATTTTTGTCTTTAGCAGCTAAATACTCCAATGACTTTACTACTACTTCTAATAATGATAAAAATAATAATAGCAAAAATATTAATAATGATAATAATAATAATAAACTTTATTTGTTTAGCACCTAGAAAGAAAAGAAGTGCTAAATGTCAGAGCTAGCTACAGGCTGAGGTGAAGATTTCTTTTAATACTATTTTAAAACTGAGACTGTCAGTCATGTGGTAGTTCTCTGTGGTGTTCATCGCTATGAGCAACTTCTGTTAATGACTTATACTAATGTTGATATAAAAAAAGATTAGTGTGTCTTTAAGTTGCTTTTTTATTTTGACAGTCTGCGTACAGCTTCCTGTCTGGAAATAACATAGAAGTTTATCTATTGAACTTGGTGGCAGCAGGATGTTGGTTAAAGCTGAAACTCAGTAGCTGAATCATTAATGTCTGTCACACGTCTGATCAGGTTTATGATCATATGAGCATCTTCATGTTGCCAGGAGCTTATCGTCGTGTGCAGAGGCAGAGAAGAAGAATACTGTGACGTTTACCAACATATGCAATATCTGTCAGAATGTCAAAATTATTTTTTTCATTATTTTTTTTGTTCTGCTCTGCTGCAGAGTCCGATTAGATTAATAAAAAACCTGAACAATAAAATAATATAATCAAGTACTATTTAAAAAATTAATATCGTCTATCGCGATATTTGACCTGAACTAAATCGAGATGTAAATTTCAGATATCACCCAGGCCTATAGTCTCAAAACAACGCATGTGAAGTTCTAACATTAGCCACCATTAGCTAATTTCATTACTAATGCGTAATGTTTGAAATATTATAATGATAATAATAATAATAATAACACTTTGTTTGTGTCTCTACTGGAGGAGAGTTTTAAAAACTTCCAGTTGAAACTCCTACAGTCCTATCTACCAATCATTTCATGTTTCTCTGTGGCATACATTCATCATCATCATCCTCATCATCATCCTCATCATCATCATTATCATCATCCTCATCATCATCATCCTCATCATCATCATCATCCTCATCATCATCATCATTATCATCATCCTCATCATCATCATCCTCATCCTCATTATCATCATCATCCTCATCCTCATTATCATCATCATCATCCTCATCATCATTATCATCATCATCCTCATCATCCTCATCATCATCATTATCATCATCCTCATCATCCTCATCATCATCATTATCATCATCCTCATCATCATCATCATCCTCATTATCATCATCCTCATCATCATCATCATCCTCATTATCCTCATCATCATCATCCTCATCATCCTCATCATCATCCTCATCATCCTCATTATCATCATCATCATCATCCTCATCCTCATCATCTCTGACGTCCTGTGTGTCATCAGCTCCTCAGACGTTTCTGTTCTTTGGTTCTGATGTTGAGACCCGTGTTTGTGTGTGTGTGTGTGTGAACGTGTTGTTTTCCCTCCGTCGGTGTTGTTTCCATGGAAATGTGATGGTACACATCTGGCAGCCTCTGTGGTAAAAAAACAGATACTGATGTTTTTCTTAAACCTACAGATTGTGTTATTGATTTCTTCTTCTTCTTCGTGTCCCTCTCCCTTTTCTTTCTTACCGTTTCTTTGCTGTGTGGTCATTCCAGTTCAGTTCAGATGAGAGCCAGCTCATTCCAACCCCCCCACACACACACACACATTCTTTGCCCGCCCCCCACCCCCCACTCTTTGCCCCCCCCGTGCTGTGTAGCATTGCGTAAGACATCTGGCAGCCACCCCTCCACCTAACCGCTGTGTGATTAAGCCACATGTGGAAATGCTCTCTCTGCTGTCTTGAGTTTTCACCCAGCCCCGTCCAAATATTTACCCCGTGTCTCATCTCCTCTGCAGCACACAGTGTGCAGCCCGGCGGAGAGGCCGTCGTTGAACAGACTGTTTGTTACCGTGGAGACGGAGAGGACGATGTGGATGATTGAGGAGGCTTGACCTGTTGAGCAGCTGCTTTGTTGTTTCTGCTGAGAGTAAAGACTCGTCTGGATTAGAGTTGATCCCTGTCAGCGGGGTGACGGTGGTCGCAGCAGTTAACACAGTCGATGCGTTTCGCCCCCAAAGCCTCTTCATATTGATTCAGTGAACACAGGTTCAGTTTGTTCATGGACGACGCTCGAGGAGCGTCCTCAGTATTTATATCGCTGCATGTTAAAGAAGGGCTGGGTGATGAATCCAATTATTAATTAATTAATATACCTACAAACCCCCCCCCCCCCCCCCCCCCATCCACTTCCTGGTTACGTTTCGGCGTACGTTAGCGACGTACGTAGGAGTGCGTCATCTTCAGTTGAGACTTGGACTGAGTTACTGAATATGTTGAATATTTTATTAAAATGTTGAATTTATGTTTAATGGTTTTCAGGACGTTGGTGAACTGCAACATATTTGGTCTCCTTTATTTTTAGTTATTATTTTTATATTCTGAATATGTTCAGCAGTTTTCAAAAGGTTGTGGCGGTACACTTAAGTTACGACATAGTTGATCTTATTTATTTTGATCCAATTTGTTTTTATTAATTTTTATATTATATATTGTATATATTTAGATATGATTTATTTTATTTATTCATCCAATTTTTTTAACTTATTTTTAATTAGTTTTTCCATTGAATTGTGTTTGAAGTTCAGTAAAGGCGTGGTGTTTCCAAAGTGTTGGGTTAGGGGTTTTTGCCATAATCGAGCAGCCGTATAATCAAGTTATTGATGAGTATCTGCAGTTCTGTTACCTGATCAGTTTCAAATGTTTTTTTAGATATAAAAGATTAGGATTGTTGCCTTGGTTACAGACCAGGTTTGGGTTTGATTGTTGTTATCGTTGTGACTGTGATGTCAGTGTCTCCATGGGAGAATATTTCAGTAAGTAAAGAGTGAAAGAGACTCAGCTGATTGTCCGTCTGACAGAACGTCACGTCTCTGCTCTCGGTTTGAGTTTCAGTCTCATATTTGCTGGTACCGAAGAGGCTCAGTGGGGTTGGGTCTTAAAGGAGCTATGTGTAAGTTTTGCTATTGCTACATAGCTAACGTTAGCATTAGTAGCTGAACCCAGACACTTTCGGGGAGAACATCTGGACCCTCTGCTCCTGGTCCAGTCCTCAGTGCTGTGAATGAGCCTGATCGGTCCGAGCTCTCGAAGCCACAATCAATAGCTTTTAAGTGGCTTTGCAGTTGTTTTGATCCCTGGTGAGAAATGGATATTGGGATCAATAAGTTCTCAGTTTCTCCACAGTAACAATAATCATGTGAGTGAGTGGAGAGATCAGAGGTGTCTGCAGAGCTCCAGGTCCAGCAAGTTGTGCTCCAGGTCTGTGGTGGGGCTGGGATCAATATCATGATTACAAGTTGCAGCTTTGCTAATTTAACTAATTACTGCATTTCTCTGCAGCAGGTTGGAAAGTATTTCGGTCGTGAAACTCTTTTATTGATGAAGCAGGAGTCTGAAAACCGGGAGCCCACGATACTTGTAGGGACCAAAATGCAGGAGTCCACAAGTTTAAATGGTTTTTTAAAGGTTAAGACTCGGTTTTAGGATCCGGTCTAGGTTCGGGTTCGGGGTTGGGTTTAGATATTCAGTTGCGATGGTGACTTTAGGTTAAGGGCCGAGGGCCGAGAGAATGTATTATAGCAATGACTGGCCCCCACACAGATAGGTGTTCAGAGTTGTGAGTGTGTTTAGGAGTGAAGTCAGGGGTCATAAGGTGTGATGTCATGACTCATCAAACTTAAATCTGAGATGAAGAGTTTTGTTCTTGAAGCTCAGCATGGTCCTGGTCTTGGTCTTGGTCCTGGTCCTGGTCCTGGTCTTGGTCCTGGTCCTGGTCCTGGTCCTGGTCCTGGTCCTGATCTTGGTCCTGGTCCTGGTCCTGGTCTTGTGACCCCCCTCCCTACACAAACAGAGTCTGTGAGCCGCTGAGATCCGAGCGTTTTGTCTGAGTAACAACATCCTGGAGAGTTTCCACTCGGAGCGGGGGGAGGCTGAAACATTCCCCCCCGCCGCTCTGGCAGCTTTTCAAACGCATTGAGCCGTTGCCACGTTTAACCCCCCGGGACCGGGGGCTTAGTCACAGGGAGCCGAGGCCGGGACTCTGCAGGGTTTGGTTTGGCACCAACACACGGGACTGACCTGCTGCTTGTACCAGCGGGGACCTTGGCTGACCCGAGTCTGCCGGCCCCTCCCTGACTGGGCTCGGCCCGGCGCTGCTGAGCGGCTCTCAGGGTTTCATTTCATCCTCAGTGATGAAGCTCAGGCTGAATATTTAATATGTAATAATAGTTTTAGAATTTCTATTATAAATGAGCCAGGTCTGAAAACAAGCATGTGTCTACCAAAGCAGTTTGAGCTCGACCTGTAGGGGGCGCCACAAACACCAAAAAGCCTTTCCTCACTCTGCAGCTGAACGAGACAGAAACACAAAAATTGGCATCATAACAACAAATGACGAGTAAATGCTTCACAAAACATATGATGTCAGTCGGCCACATGGTGGCGCTTTAATTAACGGTCAAAATGGTGATAAGTATGAAAGGCTGCTCCCGCCGCGCAAGAGTCCTATTGACTTCAAATCGAACTCACACCGAGAAGGAAATACACTCGACAGAAATCCTCTGTGGTGACAGAAGCCGCCATCATGGATTTTATAGCTAAAATTCAGCTGCTTCTTTCTGTTCAGAACCTGCGAATATAATTATTATTTTTATTTTAGTTGAGGATGAACTTTAATGCTCAGGAGAAATAAAGTTTTTTCCTTGTAATAATAGAATTGTACCATGTAGAGAGTAGAGAGTACACAGGGACCAGAACAGCTAACTGTGTAGTTGTAATTAGGAAGCAGCTCGTTGTTTAGAGTCTAATGAACAGAGATTGAGTTTAAAGGACGCCATCAGGTCAGAGCTCGGCTCCGAGTCGATGACAGGAAACAGCTTTCAGTTAGTCAGCTGATTCAGGATCTGGTCCTGAGCAGCTCGTTCCTCCTGCCCCAGTATGTTCCCTCCTCCCATCATGATGCGAACTGATCCCTCAGAGGTGATGGAGCCTGAGGTCAGAGTCTGCTGGGTGGGGGCAGGATGGCGTCATGAGGGACCCCCCCCCCCCACCAAGGCAGCTCTCCATTTCTGTCCGTCTGAGGGACAGATTGATCTGCAGTCCATTACTTCATCATACACCACTCTGATTAACTGCCCAGAGCATGTGATCTTGCAAAACCAAAGGGCATTCAGCTCCGGCCCAGCTCCGGCCCAGCTCCGGCCCGGCTCTGACCCGGCTCTGGCCCGGAGCCTGTCTGTGCTGTGAAATGGCACCTAGGAGGAAATCAGAACCATGCGCTCGCCTCGCCGTCTCTGCTGCTGGAAGTCATTTCAGATTACGCTCAGTTTCTGGCGCGGCATCGACTTCAGACAAACACACGAGCGAGCATGAAGGCACGCGGGGGGGGGGGGTACTCGCTCTGAGGAGGTCCACAGATTCAAATGGAAGATTTTTGATTGGTCAGGCTTGATACATTTCCTGTATTAGCTCTGATATGGAATAAAAAATGAAAATGAGACATTCATGGAAAGACTTTCCACCTTTTTCAGATTAAACTACTTCACAGAAATTCTGTCTTGAGTTGACCTTTGACCCTGTGGTTGTCTGTGATGCTGGGTATGTGGCTGCAGCTGAAGTCGGTGGTGACGGAGCAAATCAAAACCCACAGAACTGAATGTTTCCATCTGTCTCTGCTCCGTCCATCCTGCTGTGGCCTCACTCATGCGGCTTCCTCTTCCTCAAACTGAACAGTTTTCAAGACAAACTTCATCTCATGGCGACGAGGCAGGAGACACAAATATACATGTGATGAAGTCAGATACACTATTTCAGTTTTCTGCCTCAGTGACCCTGAACACTCTGATCTCTGAGCTCAGATACACAAGGTGGAAACACTCAGTCATGGTGCTGATGGTTATTTCATCGTCAAGTGTCAGTATTATGTAGAAACATCATGTGCACGTTAACGAGCTCACACTGTGATTAAAGTGTGAGGTTGTGAAGGGAACAGAATTTAAACCTCAAAATAACTTTTCTTCGTCTTGTGAATCATAAGAATATCAACCAAACACATATTTCTCATGAGCTCAGTGTAACTCCACAGTGTGACGGTGATGTAAAGCTGAGCTGGGCCTCTGAAGGAAAAGAGGTCAAATAAAACCCAGGCAGCAGTGAGTGGTCTGAGCCTCACTGCTGCCCCCTGCAGTCTCTGCCGCCGCCGCCGCCGCCTCCTCCTGTTTCCTGTCGCCTCTTTATCTGGTAAATTCCTCTGATATTCAGCTTCTCTCTGTCGTCACAGCTCGACCTTCCCTCCACATTCTTCTTCTTCTGTGGCCGCGTGTTGTTTTCAGTCAACACGGAGGAGGTGACTTCCTGTTTAGAGACAGTTAGGAAAAAAGAATCAGTTCAGTCGGAGTAAAATCTCTCCCTGCGCGGTGGGTGGACCTCAGGAGACCCGGGTCTATCCTGTAGGATATTGACCCCTCACCCCCCCCTTATCACCTCCCAGGCTGATCCCAGGCCAGCGCCCCCCCCCCCCAGCTCTGTGACTCCAGGAGCAGAGTGTGAAATTCCTGGCGTGTGTTCAGCGGCCTCCGCCTCCACCCAGAGTCACAGCAAATCAGATGCAGACCAGCTGTGATGATCGTGTTATTTCACATGTAGAATGCTGCTTTAATCTCATTTATTACATGATTTATCATAAATAAAATCACTGAATGAAGGTGTGGTGATGATCAGTAAACCATCACCATGACCCTGGTGAATCTGGATGATGAGTTCTAAACCTGGTCCTTTGTTTTCCCAGGTCTTTAAAGGTGAATTTCAGCTCCCAGATTTCCTAAAAGAACAATCACAGGTACAGTAACATTTCTGCCTGTTGCTGAGCTTTTTCTTTTCTCCAAATTCAGCCTTTTTTTATTTTTAGTGAAACCATCTGTGGCTCAGTTGAAGATCACGTTTCAGATTTCCATCTGCTCTCAGTTCATCTCTTGATTTTCTCACCATCTAACGCGGCCTGTTGTTTTTGGTCTGTAGTGGTTTTTATTTTGTTTGTTAGTCTCTGTGTTTTGTCTTTTTGTCTCTTGGTTCAACAGCCTGATGTTGGCTGGAGAGCTGCTCCGCCCTCTGCTGGTAGTTAGACGTATCTACATCTGTTTTCTAAATGTTTTTTTTTCTGAATAGCGACTCTGCTTTATTTGCTAACACTGCATTTTGAATGGGGGTGGGGCGTGGGGGGGGTCGGGGTCAGTGAGTCAGCTGACTGGGCGGCGTCTTGGAGGATCAGGTTTCACACTGTGCACAGACTGAGAGCTGTAACCTCTGTCGTCTGCTCCTCCTCACAGATCCAGAAGTCTGCAGAGAGACCCAACCCCAGTTAGGAGCAGAGGGGGGGGGCACCACCTCAACACACAGGTACGACCGGACATGAGCGTTCACATAAACACACACTGTGACTAAATCAGTGTGAAAACACATGAGCTGCAAATACACACAACACAACAGGAAGTGTTTCCAGGGGGACACTAGGAATAAGATCAAATTTGTATTAATTAACTGCAGTTCTTAAGTGTCTGTTTAGTAACATATTATAATTAGATCAGTGAGAGCTTGAAACACCTTTCCATGACGTGAAGTGATTGTTTGGGCCCCTGCACGCTGCTGATGTCACCGTGCTGCAAACACTAAAACTGAAAGCCTCCACCCAACAGCACCACGTCCAAAACACACGAGTGCAGCTTTTATTTTCAATTACGACTTTGTCTCCAACGATTATGAAAACAAGATATCGAGATGAAATGATTATTGTGCCGAATTCTGATTCGCAACATATTTCACCCGCCCTACAAAAACCATCCCCCCTTCCACTTCCTGGTTACGTTTCTGTGTACGTTAGCGACGTACGTAGAAGAGCGTATGAGACTTTCTGTATATAGTCGGGCCAGTTACCGAGCGGAATAATGTGTAATAACAGTTGAATATGTGTGTTGGAGTTTTCATCATGTTGGTGCAGAGCAGTACAATATATTTGATTTAATTTATTTTGGTCAAATTTTTACTTATTATTTTTATATACTGAATATATGTTTAATAGTTTTCAGAAGGTTGTGGAAGTCCACTTACTTATTTTGATCTAATTTATTTTTATTTTGATATTATTTATTTAATTGTTTATTTTTAGATATTATAAATGACTTTATTTATTTCTCTTTTTAATGTATTATTGATTTATTTATTAAAGTTCAATAAGTGTTTGGTGTTTTCAGCGTAAATGAGTTAAATAATCCTGATCAAAATAATTGTGATTATGATTTTTGCCATAATCCAGCAGCTCCGCTCTTTCCCACCTTGAGGCGGGAGTTTTAGCTTTTTCCCATCATTGTGTAATTTCTAGAATATCCAGGAACACTGAAGGATTGTGGGTTTGAACATTTTCTGCTGATGTGAGAATATATTCAGTATATTGGCATTGAGTGTAACTTCATTAGATCACAGCTGAATGCTTCACATATCCACAGGGTGAAAACCCGGCCCTCTTACCGTCTGATGCTTTCAACATACAATTAGAAAATCATGAACGGTAGATGTTCATCAGACTGTGATGAAACTCTGATCTTCATCTTCCCGTTTCAGGACCTGGTGCGTGGAAGAGAAAATCATGGACATCGTCTCAGCCATCTCACCGTCTGCGTCTCAGAGGTCACATGACCACAGTCTCCTCCACCAATAATCGTCTCTGGAGAACTCTCGGCCTTCGATATTGTACTGTACAAAAAAATAATCCTGGTTCTCACAACCACAGAATGTCTGCTGATTGTTATTTTGGTGTCACATCACACTCATTGATTTTTAGAAACGATCTCTGGCTATTTAGAAAAAACAACTTTGTGATCCTGTTGTAAGAAGCTGCAGTGACCTGAAATCACAACAAGTATTTATGAATGGAAAATTAGCTTTTGGAAGATGCAATACCTATTTTAATGTTTAATGTTTTTTTTTCATGCCTTTGTATTTGTGCAATGTCATGGGTACTGATCAGTTTGAAGTATCGACCGTGATAAATACTGCTTTTTTTTTAACCCTGCTGTCAGTCTGAGTCTTTTCTGTTTGAAGAGGGGAAACGTGGAAACAGTCAAACATATGAAGGACAGAGAGTGAACACAACATTAAACATTAAATATAAAATATAACAAGGTCCAGAAGAAGAAACGGATCCTTCTTTACAGGCATGAGGCCGGACGACCAACCCGCCACGTTCAGTGTGTCGTTTGTACCAATAAGGTTCAATCAAGGAGTAGAGGAGCCAGATGCACAAAACACCTGGAGTTAAGATTTTCTTTAAGTCTGAGTTAAGGTTTCCTTAAAATAAAAACACCCTTAAGTCTTCTCCTGAAGGTTTCTTTAAAATGTTCACTTAAGTATTTTGGATCTTCTCCTGATCTCAGTCTGATACTTAAGGAATCACTTAAAGTCAGTTAAACCAAACTAAGGAAAAAGCTCAGGAACCTCAGACTTTATCTTAACTGCAGCGTGACCTTTGTTTATGGTGATAAATGAAGAACGGTGTTCCTAATGGCTGCTCATCAACCGTCTCCACAGAAACAGTAGAATTTTACCGCCGTAAAATAAGTCACTGCTGTAAATTACTTAACGTTTTTCCTTAACAGAGGAAACCTTTTAAGAGATTCTGATTAAACCTCAAGAGTCAGACTTCAGTAGAAAACTGGCTCCTGGTCTGGGGACTTTAGACTGTATCTATGTATATAGATATTCCTAAATAAAGTTTAATCACATTGGCTCAATCTGAGTCACAGAGGTTATATAAATAATATTAGTCTAAGTCAGTACTAGCAGATTTAAGGTGTCTGGGCAAGTGATGGGAACAACCCTGGTGATGTTTGAGTGGTTAACCACACTCTCCTGTTTCCAGAATCATCAAAGACGTTTATAATATATTGAATAAAAATATTCTTTCTGCTGCAAAACAAAAACGATTTTCAACATGTTTCCCATGTTAATGCTATTTCCTATTTCCCATCCAGGCAGGTGGACAAAAAGTAATTTAACAACATTAATCTGTGTGAAAATCTAGAATATTGCAAAGTACCGCAAGACATTCTGTTTGTTCTGTCTAATTACATTAAACTCTCATATTACTGTCTCCAAATCATGTGAGAAGCTGCCGAGGCCAAAACTTAATACTTCACTTGCACATACATGTATACACATGTACAATATATATACATGCATATACACACATAGTTATGCATGTACACACACACACACACACATGGAAGTTGCTAGCAGAAGGTGGCGCACCAACCATCAATTAACATAAAAGGAGTAAAGACAACAATGCAGGTCAGGCTGAAGTTGTCCACCGCCTGACCCTAGTCTGTGGACACGACACTGTGGTCTGGAGAAATGTCCCGCCCACTGAATCATCTGATTGGTTAATTTCACAAGTAATAGCCTATCAAAGCTGAAGGCGGCTGTGAACACGGTCACAGACTAGCACAGCTGTGGTTAACGAGCAGAGCTATGGATCGAAGATAAGTCAGCAGACATCACTGAAGCTGTAGTAAACGTCACAATCCTCTACTACGCCTTTGACGTTTTTCACATTCAGATTCAGAATTTTGGTGACGCCACCTGACCAAGGCCGATGGGATTCCTTTTCAGTACAATGTGTGTAACTCTGCAGCACAGACACATTTTATCCCTTTCTACAGCATGAGGTTTTCATGCCTTACATTACTATGAAGTCTTATGCCTTACTATACTATGACGTTTTTACGTTTTTATGCCTTACTATACTACACTGTAAAAAAAAAACAGTCAAATGACTGGCAGCTGCCGAACAAAACCTGTAAAATGAAAGTAAAAGATTCTAATTCAAATAAAGTGTGAAAACAATAAATTTACAGAAAGTTTCATTAATATTTCTACAGAGAAAAACTGTTATTTCACAGATTCCTCCTAAATTATTATGATCAAACTCCTTTAATAAAGTGAATCCACTCAAAAAGAAGTTCAATGAAAGTTCAATTAAATATTAACAAAAGCTTAATATTGTAAAGTAAACCTTTTGTTTTGGAAGACAAAGTAAAAAATACTGTGTAAAACAGATTAAATCATCTCAAACTTCAACTTGCAGTATTTGTGTCAACATTGAATCTTTAAGTGTAAAGTAATGTTAAAACCTGTAGAAGCACAATCTAAATACAATATTTACTGATTCAGATTCAGATCAATTTTCTTACATTTCTCATAAAATATAATATACTGAAGAAATGCTAATTAAACTGTTAAGTCTCTGTATGTAGTCTTTCAACTAAAGTGGGGTTGGAAACTTAATTACAAATAACATACGAACCACTATTGACTTTATAACACTTTTATTTAATATATTCAGATGTAAATTTACAATATCAACCAATTATTCACAAATAGTTCTTCAGAGCCCCGGGATGATCTGATGAACTAAAACTGGCATTTCTCCATTGGTCTATCTTGCCTGTTAAGGTTCCTATAATGAGGAGGTGATGATGTCACCTCTGAAAGAGGGGGGGCTGTGGAGCTGAGGGGGGGTGTCCTGTTTGCTTTTTTAGCTTGTTCTTCCAAGGTCAATGAATCTTTAGGCAAGTGACGGTGCAACGACAGATGTAGCCACCTTCAAACTGCCAGTAAATCAGCTGGATCCTTGGAGCATCTGGGGGAAAGAAATAACAGGAGACACTAAGATTCATGTAAGTCCTTAAAAGTATGATTCAATTATTTTTTTGTTTCCCATACTTTAATATAAAGCTTAAACAAATGTTATTTAAATGATCTGTACTGACAAAGAATGCTCTTGACCTTCTGTGGACTGCTTTCTAATGTTCCACCGGACTAAAACATCAAAACACTGCAAGCTCATCTTCACAATCTGCTTGTGTTAAACAAACACCGCTGTGCACTCACCTATGTAGGCGCATACTGACAATGTGCCCTTAAATATTGTGCCATTTACGGAAGACCAGGTTTCTGTTGGTCATATTTAAACAACTGGCTATTGTAAACAAGGTGTGCAAACCGGATGGAAAAATTGAACAACTGGCATGAGTCTGAAACTGTTGTTTTCAAGAATACAATTGAAACAATCCTCCTCTTGGTCACAAAGCACGCTGCTGGTCTGGCTTCACAGAACATCTCAGACATCTGTTTAGTTTACAATCCCGAGCAGCTCACACGCTGGAAATCTCCATGTGCCCTACGAGCATTCTTCAAGAGTGTAGTGAGATGCTTTTAGCATCTGTGCACCTGAACAGTTTACCTGCTGATCTTAGACTCGCCATCAATGTGTTCTTTTAAAACAAAACTAAAGACCTTCATTTCTTAAATGCTGGAGGACGGTGCTTTTAAACCAGAAAACACTCTCATTCTGTTCCCCACACCTGGTGATATATTGTCACTCCTGGTTCTTCAGCCATTATCATGATGCTCAAGCAGTGATGTGCTTGCTGTGGGTCCTTGGCCGTGTTAAATACAGTTGGGACACCAACAAATATCCAGTTTTATCTCAGAGCTGTTGCCTTTGAATGATTGCACAATGCTTTCTTAACTAATAACTTCCATGCTGTTGAGATCAGTAACTGCACACCTTACTTCTCAGGGAGGGTTCTAGTACAGTGACGGCCATCTACCCTACACACATCAATGTTCACATTCACTTCAGATCAAACCAAAGATATTTAACACCAGTGACGAAATCAATCAGGTATATCAATAGTAAATATGTGTGATTGGAAGAGTGCTACCTGCAAGGCTGAAGGAAGGCCTGA
>NW_019174408.1:1222083-1232602 GCF_002260705.1 Seriola dumerili
TTGCTTGGTATTAACTGAATAACACATTAATTAATCAAGGACAGAATCAGCCTAAATTGACTAACAGCAATAGGGATCAACAGATTTTTCAGGGCTGATTCTGATTATTAGTAATCAAAGAGACAGAAATATTGGGAACCAATGCCAACACAAAACTACTGCTACATAAAGACACTCACCATGGCTTTAAGTTTCTATTATTTTCTATTATTTTGTCCAACCCATTTATATCAACAAAGATAGGCTAAATAACAGAAACACCTGTATAAACAGTATAATCTTCATGAAGGACTGTTTATTACAGGGCTGTTGTATTAGACTATATCAGTTTTAGCTAGATGTTCCTAATAAATTGTCAACTGAGTGTACATTAATAATTATCAGCTGTGAGCACAGGCTGCAAAGAGCCTGACTGGAATGAACTGATTGCTTTTGGTGCTGTTTTCACCTGGGAACTGATACTGGCTCCCTGGCAGCCTAAAGATGTTGTTTAATACTTTTATCATATATTATTATTATCATCCCCATATAAGATGTTTTACCCTCCTCTTCCCCTTTTAAAAATGTGCCGCAGTAACACGTTTACTCAGAGTACGTCACCTTTCATTAACAGCAGTGAGTGACCGTTTACGTGCTGACGTCACTGTAACGTCTCATCGCCAGTCTCTGGAGTTTCTGTTACCGGTAGTTTATTGCTGCTCTATCTGAACACAGTTAATGTTGTTGTTTTCTTCATTACAGTTAGCTTAGCAGCTAGCTCTGGCTTCTCTCTCTCTCTTGCTCAGTGTGTGTCTCAGACCAACAAATTAACTTGTTCATAAGAGTGTTGTGTTTTTGTAGCTTCAGAATATTGGATCGTAATGTTTATTACAACTTCAGCGATGTCTGCTGTCATGCTGTGGACACACAGCTCCGCTCGCTAACCGGAGCTACAAACAAAATAGCATGTTAGCTATTACTCACTAATCCCTGAGTTGTCATCTGGAACATGGTGAACAATGAGGAACTGGGTGATGCCCGGCGATGGGAACCATGAGTGGTAGGCTGGAGACAACAGTCCAGACCAAGCGATGGCTGCGCGGGAGACTTCTGTTCCTCAATGTGTTTCCTGGTCCTCTCTGTCTAAGTGTATAAGTGTGTACAAGACAGTTTTCTCAGTCACTTTACTCATTCACTCATTTACCTCTCATCACTTCGTTTAAGCTTTAAACCAGCTGACAACATTAACACATACTAGCAACACACAGTAAAATTAGCTGCTTCTACATTGAATAAAATGCTGTTATGGCTAGCGCGCTAATCGCGGTTAGCGTTTCACTTTAATACACGTTAATCACGTGTTTTCAGGTCATCAAAGTTAGCTCCAACATGTTGTTTGCCTGAAAATGTCTTGTTCGTTGTTCAGTTGTTCTTATAGACACTCGGAGGAGTCGGTGGTTCAACTTTTTCCGGTAAGTACATTTTGTTTTAAGCCTGTTTTTTTCTAGACAAAATTAGCATCCCTGTTAATATCACAGTTCAGGTGAAGATGCACCTTGCTAACCAAGCTAGCCAGCTAGTGCTAGCGTTAGCTGATAACTTAGCGATTGCTATGCTAACGGTACCTGGCCCCGCTGGGCTGATAACCTGTGTCAACCTGGGTTAGCCCGTGGAGGTGTTCAGTCAAAACCCAATAAAAAGGTGAATTTAATCGACGTTAATCTAACGACGTTTGGTTTGTGTTTCTCCACATGTGACCCAGTTTAAGTGATCTGCGTTAGTGTAATGCGCAGCGTTAATGTTAGTTAATACATTGTCCATCAAGACGTCGCTATAGTTCAGGTTAAGATAACGTGACGTTTACAAAATGTGTAGACAAATATTTGTCATATAGAAGATTGTTCATTTAATACTCAAACCAGTCCTCAACTGAAGCAGACATTCATTCACCTATCCTGACAGCTGATCGATATTTGTGATTAACTGTGATCCACCGCATCTTAACTCAAGTGTTTGTGTTTTATTGTCATTTGAAAGGTTTCCACACTGTGAAAACTGAGTGATCTGTGCCAACAGAAGGAGGACCTCATGTACAGAGCAGCCCATTTGTTTCCATTCATCTGGTTGTGGAGAAGGGAGACTGCATGGACATCCTTAGTTCTCTAATGTGCTGTGATGATGATGATGGTAGAAAACCTCTCCCAGTTCAGCTTCCTCTGATGAAATGACAGACTAACTGCTGATGAGTTTGTTTATTAATCTCTGTCTTCAGGATTCACAGGTTCAGTTTCTTACCTGCAACTTCATTCTGCTGCTGTTGTTGACAGGTGATGATAGCAACACTTTTAAGATCAGAATTTATAAATATTAAACTGTGATTAAGTGATGGATCATCTCTAGCACTGTCACCACCTCCACAGGTGAAAGTATTTACCAATTAACATCAGCATGTTTTTTGATCCTTCATTGTCAGTGTTGTCAGACAACATTAAATATTTCTAGTATTTATGTTGTTGATTAAAGCTAACATAGAAATAGTCACACAATGCTGTACGTGTTACTATTGTGAAAATTCATACCAGATGTGTTCTATAAAAACCATCAACAGAGTTAAAGCAAGAGCTTCATAAATAACTTTATTGGACATTATAAACTACATTAATTTAAACAATTTACAACACTGGAAACATGTATAAAAGAATAATAAATGGATTAATTAAATACTGTAGTGTACAATTTACAATCAACTGTAACTATTTAAAATCAAAAAATAGTTGTGGATGAAGTTAAAGCTGAATTTCACTGTCATATGTAAGTTTGCTTAATAAAAAGAAGTAGTTGAATCAACAGCAACAGAATCTTTAGTAACAAGTATAATCATTATTCATCATGAGTCCTAATGTGTGAGACAGTTAATATTTATTTGCTCCAGTAACAATCTCCCTCTAAATAAGTGATGCTGTTGGAACAGCACACTGATATTAACTATAATGGCTGAGGACTATGAAATATGAACTCTAATGTTTTAAACTATTGACAGTTTGTTACAGCTACAGTGGAGTCCAAAAGTCATGTGATTGTATGTCTGACATGGGGCAGAGAGTGTAATACGACAGTGAGGGTGTAGGGAACAAGGAAGAGCACAGCTGATCAGACTGAACAATGTTATGGCCACAAGTGTTACATTAAAAAATACTATATTATCATATAAGACACTGTGTTTATGTTTGGGAAGAGAAGATCTTCATGTGTGGACACTGCAGGTGGAGGTGGTGCAGGGCCTCCATCATTGCTGCAAGAGGTTGTAGGTGTCCCCAAAGATCCAGACCTTGGCTGGATGGAAAAAAACATTATAATAGAGAGAAATCATATCAATATCATATTGTAGAGTATAGAGCAAAAGACCAAAAAACAGCACTCTGATTAGATGATCACAGATATTTGAAAATACATTATTCCCTCAGCTTAGTTGTAATAAACAGTCTGCTGAACCGTTTTACATGAAATAACAATAGAATAGAAAGTAATACTCAGTTTGGTGTCATTGTGCAGGTGCACATGTCATGATGGTTCTCAGCTCTCAGTGATGTTCTTTATTCTGACAGAGACAGAATCATTCCAACAGATGTTCTGACTCCTGTCATCAATAATGAAATGAACTAGAGCTGAAAACTAGCCGACTAACACTGAACCAAACTGAATATGAACAAACACGACACACACGTCCGCTGCTCTGCTCTTTAACAGCGCGTCCAGACACGACAGTTCACTGTAATAACGGGATCGTTTAGTGGCCGTGACTTACCGACATTGACAACCCGCTGTCTCTGTTAACACTAAGGTCGGTGACGTCACCTTCGCTTTGCAGAACTCATTGTAAAACACGTTATAACATGTTTTCCCTCGGTCTATGGTTTTAATACAAGCGGTTACACCACACAGTTAGCTTACACACAGTAACTTCAGCTAATATTACAAGCTCTCTCCTCATATATGTGATATTTACCAAATGTGGACATGTATGCGATTGGCTACTAAGATTATTTTAACAGTAAAATATAAAGTTTACCTCCAATTATGAATGCTAACTGTGTTAGCAGCGACTTCATACCGCGCATACTTCATACCAGGAGCCTGCTGCGGGCAGGTAGCAGGTGTAGGCGGCCGTGCAGAGCAAAGACTCTCTACAGTTGTTCTCGTTATTACAGTCTGTTGCTGCACAAAGCTCGAGCATTTTAACAATAACTGATGGATTACTTGTCCATGTCGGAGCAGAGAGGAGGAGCCTCCGACTCCATGATGCTTCATGTGAACAATGCAACATCTACTGGCCTGAAAGCAAAATGGGCAAATACAAATATTTGTACGTCACAAATTGAATGTAAGTCTGTTTATATGTATGTATGTTTATATGAATGTAAGTGTTTATATTCCAAGCATAGATTTATATACTGTCAAAGCAAATCGAAATATGTTTTGTATGCATCAAATGTGTCAATATCAGTCAAGTTAAACTCAATGTCTTTGTTTTAATTTAGGTGTCAAAACTGTAAGTTGGTTTGCAATGTGGGCAAAGAACATGTAGCTTTACTTTTAAATGTCAGCTTTGGTGGTTGTGCTGTAAAGGTGCAATATAAGATGTGGCCAGAACTTTAGTTTCAATGTTCAAAAAATGAATTAACACTATCAACAGTGTGTGAAGCAGCTACAGTGATGATGTCATGATCAAGACCTCCATCTGTTGTATTTCAGTCATCTACTGAAATGCGCATGCGCACCAGCCAGCCCCGACCTGTCCCGTGTTGTGATACCACTTTGTGACACTAGACGCTGTGTGAGTCAGTGGAGCGTCAAGTCTGCCCTCAGTCCCACGAAGTAGAACAACTTCCGGCAGCTCGAGGTTAGCATCACAGAAACACAGGAATGGCTGAACCTCCTGAAAGATGATATTCATCTGCATCCCGAAGGACCGCTCCCGACAAGAAACCACGTTCAACGGCAAAGAAAAGAAGCAACACGAGTAAATCTCGATGTGGCTTTCCACCGCTGGAGACAGCTCCTGAGAGTAAAGAGATGCAGTTTGATGCCGAGATCGCAACTTTCCTGTTAGCCCGGTGAGTAACTTCAATGTTAGCTCTTTAGCTAAAAGTATAATCAGTGCAACGACTGTCAAACCGTACCGACAAACATTCCAGGTGGGGATATTGACGTTGTCGACAGACATTTTAGCGGTTACTAGGATTGTGTCTGTTGCTCTCGGCTGTTGTGCAGCTAGTGACGTCAGTAACTTTAGGCTCATTTTGTAACTGATGACTGTAACTTGAGATTGTATGGACCCAGTAGACCGAGTGAATACACGTCGATCGGGTCACCATGTTGTAACCACTTTACATTACTGTTAGGAGATCAGCCATGACTGAAAGTGCACTAGGTCTTTACATTTCTCAGGAGATTTCAGCATCCCTCTGTCTTCATCAGGACCTGAGCCAGTACAGATGCAATACCGCCTCCACCTGTCTCACCAACGGCAGAGAGTCCAGACACAGTGAGGTTTTTACCGTATATCCATATTTGTACTCTCAATTTGTTGGTTATATAGTGTGTGTACGTGTGAATTGTTATCACACCTCTAGTTGTTTACCCTTCATTTGCATTGCATTTACATTCATACTGTATTTATTTTTGCATATTCATATCTATCCTCACAATTTATAATATGTACACACACACAACAGACCTAACATTTTTGAATATAATGAACTTGTGTGATCTAAACTAATTGTCCTATCACATGTTTGTCTTTATCAGGACCAGAAGTCCAGTCTAATCATCACCAATGATGGACCAGCACCTGCCTTTTCTTCTGCATCTGGCCTCATCAATCAACAACCACATTACATCAACACCTTGAGGTATGATCCCTGCACATGACAGATATTGTCTATACTGTGATCTTTTGCACATCCCCTAATCAATACCTTTTGCACATCTTGCCCAGCAGGAGTTTTGTCATTCTAAAACATTTTTGTACATAGTTGTGTAGTATCATTTTCATTGTTTTATTTTTTTTTATATATATGTATAATTATATTTGAGTATTGCAGTATTTCACTTTTTTTTTTATTTATTTCCTATGAATACGTTTAATTGGATACTACACCAAGCCAACTATCTTGTAAGTGAACCCCCCCCCCCCATGTGTCATGCAGTATGCCCTGGCCTTCATAAATCTGCAAGTGTATGGAGGTTACAAGTAGAATTTAGATCCTATTTTCATGCAGGAATTTTGAGCACCAAGTTTTACAGTTTTGTGCTTTGCATGTGTACATGGACGATGACAGAAACTCTTCCTCTTCCAGTGTCTTTATGTTGCCTCATCACTAATGTGTTTATTTATTTATATATGAATCTCTCTTACAAATTCTTCACATGTACATATATCATTTGTTCAGATTTATTCATAGTCTTCTTTTTATTACAGTATATGCTAAATGAGGTTTAAGTGGATGATTATATCTTATGTTCTGAAGTCCTTAGACTGCCTCAAACATTTCATAGTCAGAAGAGGAGCTGCTTGACCAGCCCTTATTTTTCCTTTTGTGTTTTCATAGGGATGGCAGAATCCACCTCGGGCCAGAAACCAGCAAGGAATGGTAAGTCGTGCACATGACTCCACCCCATACATGTATACAGGCTCAAATTAGGGTCAAAATGACTGAGCTTGTAAAGTGACCATAACAAATAATTCCAATGTTTGTAGTTGTAAATCAACATTTGTTAACCTGTAAAATACATCTGCATGACAAATTCAAGGTTAAAAGCAGTTTGTGTAATTGCATTTCCACACAGATCATAGTCTAACTTTTAAGATGAGTTAAAATGATATTCTGTTTATTACATTTAAGTTGTTGTCATATTAACTGCATCAGAAAACGAAGTGGATGTGATTATTAATATTTGGCTTGAATATTAAAATTAAAATACGTGTTTGGAAACTTGCTGTGTCTGATTTGTTGTTAAGGAATTTATTGTGAACTGTTGTTGGCTGTAGCTATACGTGTCCAGGCTCAAATTAGGGTCAAAATGATTTTGAGCTTGTAAAGTGATGCTCACAAATAATTCCAGTGTTTGTAGTTGTAAATCAACCTTTGTAAACCTGTAAAATAAATCTGCAGGAGAAATTCAAGTTTGAGTATGTGAAACAATTGCACTTGTGTTGAAGAGATTTGTATTTTTTGAAAGTCTGAATCAATACTGAACAAATGATCAGTGTTGAGGTTGAACAAAGACACTGTAAAAGAAGAAATGGATTTGCCAACATCTGTGTCACGATACAGAGCAGAAAACTGTAAAACTCTGGTCAAAAGTTCCCACAGTGACACTGAAGTGACAAGGATCAAAATTTGTACTTGTCAGTGTCACACACTGGGAATGTTGCACACTGAGGTTTCCAGTTTTCTGCTCTTTATCTCTACAGACGTCCACAAAAGCTTTTCTACTTTCCTTGTGTCTTTGTTCAGTTTTGATTCAAATGTTTCAAATACAAATCTCTTTGCCACAAGCACAATTTGTTTTCACACGTACAAACTTGAATTTCTCATGCAGATTTTTTTTTTTTTTTAATTATTTATGATTTAAAACAACAAATATTGGAATTATTTGTAAACATTACTTTATAAGCTCAAAATCATTTTGAGCCTAATTTGAACCTGGGGGGGTGGGGCGGGCGGGCTAAGGCGGGGCTTAGTCGGGGCTAAGTCGGCTTGCTGTGCGCAAGGCCTGCACTGTGGCTGGCAGCTAGCCGCCATTCCTGTTAGCATTAGCATTTTATTTATTTATTTATTTATTAATTTTTATTGGTTTATCTGGGACAAACAGAAGGTGATAAGCAAAATAAGAAGTGGGGGGGGGCTAGCTTGCTAGCATTAGCAGCTAGTATTAGCATTAGCTTCTTTTTTTCCCCTCCTTTTATTGGTGAACATCGGGGGCGAACAGAGGGGCGGGGCTAGCTTGCTAGCATTAGCAGCTACCAATAGATTGCAAATAAAAATTGGTGGGCTAGCTATCATTTGCATTAGCACTGTTCATCAGGATTAGCTTCTTTTCTACAATACAAAACATTGATCATAATTATAATGCTAACAATGATATACATGACAGCAATGTGCATGTACAGTATATATACCTGCCCCCATTATCATTGGTTATAGCATTAGCAGCTGGCTTGCTGGCATTTTTCATTAATGAATGAATTTAACAATTGACAGTCAGGCTGCTAGTTTGCTAACATTATCATTCTCATTATCATTTTTTTTTTAATTGGTGAAAAAAAACAAAAGGCGACACAGGGGGGTTAGCTTGCTAGCATTAGCATTAGCAGCTACCAATCGATTGCAAAGAAGCTGCTGATGCTGCTTTTGAAACAGTTGCCTGGATTGCCAATGTTGGTGTGTTGGCTTTCCAGGACGGCGGCCGGATTGATGGACCCCTTGGAGGAGCCTGTTGTCATATTGAGGCATAGTGGTCCTCGCTGGAGGGGAAGCACAGGATGCTTGGCCTGACTGTTGCCAAGGTGATCCAGAGGATCTTCTGGGAGGAGTGGAGGCTGCACTGTTGGAGGAGGACACATGGGGCAGAGGAGACGGCCCTCCTCATCCAGGATCTCCACGTCACCCTGGACGTCCCTTTGCTGGATTCTCTCCACATCAGGACATATGGAGACACAGAGGAGCCACCTCAGCTGCATTCAGGACCCAGCAGGTGCAGCTGTACAGAGACCGGTAGACTGACAAAGGGCGGGGTCAGCCTTCTGGTTTCCACCTTAACCACTTCATCCCAGGTACATGCGTGTGTCTCATAGCTTGTGATTAAGTATATTGTGTATTATCATTTCATGCAAACATAAAATTAATTTTTGATCCAAAACCTTTTTCCTCAAGCCAGTGCCAAGTACTTCCAAGCTCCTGGCAACACCTGCCAGACAGAGCAGGAGGAAGAGCGAGTTGTCTTCCCTCCCAGAGACCAGGAGAGGCAGCCCAGGTGACAGTTCAAGGCAGAGACGGGGAAGAACACCTCCTGTCCTGGGAAGGAGAGTCTCCAGAGGTGAGATTCACTTCAGATATCACTGTTTCCTCTAATGAATATCAGATCTATATTAACACACACTGCTCTCTGATTATCTTTCAGCTGTCTTCTTGGACTGAACTCGGGCCCTGCAAACTGGGCCAGTGTTAGCCGCCTGGTGGAGGCCGTTTGCAACCAGCTCTGCGTCTTCACCCAGTGGCCACGTGGTCCAGAGGGACCGTGAGGACTCGCTGGTCATTCATTCTCAAGGATTATGTGGCATCAGAGAGGCAGTGCTGGCCGACCCCAGGTTGATGGCTCAGACCAACATCCAGCTCTTTGAATTGAATTGAGGACTCAGTGGTAAGAGTTTGTCATAAAGCTGTTGGTGTGTTGTAATCTGTTCTGTGATTTATCTTTTAATGAAAGCTGAAAATCCTAAAACTGTCTGTGTTTGTCTGTGTGTTCAGGTGCTGGCCAGACTCTCCCAACAGCAAAGGGTCTGTCCTTGGTCCAGGTGAGACAAGGACAGACCTTTAACTTCAATGTCCTGGAGGAGCAGCCTGGACCCTCCAGCAGGGGTCTGCCTCCTCCTCCTCCTCCAGACGATGAACAGCATGGCCCCTCATCCAGTGCTGTTGGTCCTCCCCTCGCTCCAGCACCACTTCCCTCTTCTGTTCAGCCACCTCCTCTGCCTGGACTACCTGTACCCAGGACCAGAGCCTACAGGAAGAGGAAGGTGACCTGAAGCTGCTGTGGCAGAGCGGGGGCCGCTGCCTGGAGGAAAAACCCTCCGGCTGCCAACGTCATACATCTGCAGCAAGTGTGGCCAACCCGGAAGAGAACTGGATGAATCTTATTTAGTAACAAGTATAAATTATAGTAGAAATATAAAAATAATGACTGAGGTCAGTGTCAGAATGAGTCTCTACGACATGATTGAAACTGAAAGTAACGTCTTTTGTGCAGATTCAGTACAGATTCAGTTTCTTGCCTTTTACTTCATTTCTACTGTTGTTGATAGATGACAGTAACAACATTTGAAGAGCAGAATGTGTTCAGCTCTAGCGCAGTCACCACCTTCACAGGTGAAAGTATTGACCAGTTTAAAATGAAAATGGTTCAGTAGTGAGTACATAAGACAAATTAGAAAAGCACAAACTCTAGTATCTATCTCTAGATCCTGTATTATCACACTTGACACTTGACTTGTGACAGCTAACCGTGTTAGCAGCATCGTCGCACGGCTCAGCCAGGAGCCTGTTGCTGTCAGGCTGCCAATGTGGGTGGGTGTACTTGGTGTCCTCAGGGACACGGGTCAGATCCACCCCTCCCTCCTCCCCAGCTCCACCTTCTCATCCAAATATGGTTTCTTCTGGCTCCAAAAAACCAAGATGGCAACATTCATTAGTCCAGTGGCAGTTTGCCACTTGAGACAAGCAAATGAATTGGTCATTGTGAAGTTTGTACTGTTTTC
>NW_019174409.1:0-17278 GCF_002260705.1 Seriola dumerili
GAAGAACTGAGACCTGTCCGGGCTGACCCGAATACAGGCAGCTGGGAGGAGGAAGCAGGGAAGAGGGGAAGATGAGGAAGGAAGGAGTGCAGGGCAGAAATCAGGAAAACAACAATAGGAAAGGAGCAGTCAGAAAACAGTAGAAGTAAGAAAAAAAAGTGTGAAAGCAGGAAAAGAATAACAACCATGGGGGAAGAAAGAGGAAAAAATATCATAGAGATGAAAAAATATTAAAGAAAAAGCACAAAAAGAAAGAAATTGTGAGGGAGGCAGGAAAAGATGATGAGTAAAAAGACAGAAAAATCGCTCAAGACGCAAGAAGAAATTAAGAGAAAAATGCAAAGAGTAAAGCCAAATGAGAAAATCAACAAGTGAAACACAAATCAGTGACACTAAAATATCTGTCGACAACATGTCAAGCAGTTTAAGAAAAAGAGATTATTGTCAGAATTTGTACTCACACAGCATCAGGCAGAACGGTGTTAACTGCATCCTGTCTCAGCGACAACTGACTGATCTCTGCTCTTCCTCACTGACAAACCCCACCCTCACATACAGCACTTAGTCTGCTCGTGTGAAACACCTCAAGACTTCCTTCAGATTTCCTCTTAAGAAAAAACTAGATATGCACAAAAAAAGAGATCGTTCTGGTGTATGAAGCAATTTCCTGAGAAGCTGCAGTGGTTGACTAGAAAACAAACAGATGTATTTACACTTTCAGCAGACATGATCATTCATGTGTTTGTGGCCACCTGATGAATCTAAGCCCAGTTCTCCCTCTCTTTTAGCTCTGCTTTTGGTCTCCACCTGCTCCTGAGGGAAATCTCTTTAGCTGCTAAATTCTCCACTATGTTCAGCAGCTGCTTTCTGACTGTGTGTGTCTGCCATTTAGTGCTGAGCAGGTAGTGTATAGGGGGTTTATCAGAGCTTCTTCTTATCAGAGAGACCAAATCCTGCAAATGTTTGGATGGTGGGTCCAGGTGGGCGGGGCTTGGTGACTGCTTTGTTGTGACATCACAAAGTTCCAGAAGTCCTGACGGCTGGTTTTAAGGCTCAGTTTCTGAATACAGGCTGTGTGCATTTCTCTGTGGACTGAGGCTTTGATACTTTCACAGTATTAATATAGAAGCTAGACCTGATCTATAATCACACTACACATGGACACACACCTTTACACTGGAGGAGCTTTAAAGTGAAAAACCCAGCAAGTGCATGTGGCCATTTTTGTCTTTATTTGTTCATATATCCAGCTCCCTCTTCTTCCTACAGAAATCCTACAGACCTCAGATTGTTGTTTCAGTAACTTGAAATGAGTGTTAACTTATTGCATTGTATCAGGTGTTTATGTTGCTGTCCAATCTGATTGATCATAATCTCACTCTTCACCTCTGAAAACACCGGTAGGGTTTGGACATAGTGCAAAAAAATGCAGCGCCATCATTTATCCACCAGGGGGTGCTCTGGATCTGTTTCCAGGTCTATGACTAGGATTCTATGAAGGAAGTGCAGTGAGACTACAATTAAACAAACAAAGAGCTTTATTTGAGTTCATACCCAAGTGTCATGGACATACAAAAGAGAAGCTTAAAAAACATACACAAATGTCCATTTTTATCTAAAAAATATATAAAGATTTACCTCCAATCAGCAAGTAGTTATTTTAAATAAATGAACATCCCCAAATATCAAATATCAAATATCACATTACGATATGCATGAGAAAATAAATACATATATTTAATTTGTTTTTGTAGAAATGTGTAACAAGTGGGCAAGTTTATACTTCAGCAGGTAACATGCACTGACAGCTCCATATTAACTTCCTCTGCGTGTGTCCTTTAAGATCTTCCAGTGACAACCTGCTGAGTCATTTTCATATAAATATACATATATACACAATATATACAGTAGAATGCAATAGTGAAATAAGGTGCAGAAGGAAAATCCTTTCATTCACAGATGAAGCTCAGTGGCCAAATTGTCACATTAAAAGTTTGCAGATTTTCTCCGATGAAAGACCAAAAGTTGAAAGTGCAAAATGAGAAATTAGAATTTGTAATGTGACTGAGGCAAACTGAACCATCATCAGCTGCAGTTTACCTGTGCACACACCTGAGCTCTTGCATATAAAGGCATGAAGGATAGAAGAAGCTTATTCTCTAGATGGATCCAGAACTGAAACTTTTACTGCTGCGTGTTCTTTTCACTTGGCTCTTACTCTTCATTCACATCTGTCAGAGGAGCGTAGTGGCTATTAAACGATGGTGATAAAGGAACAGCTAAGGAGTGTCTTTTCTGAGACCTGGGGCGCATTGGAGCCGGCTGAGCGCTACAGAGGCTCATAGAACGACCAATACGACATGGATTTACTACTGAAGAAGAACTGGACAGCGCTTCAGCATCAAAAGAGGAAAAAGCCGGGCTGCTGTTAATACGAATGGGTTTCTGAATCGGTCGGGCAGATGCTGGGACACTGTTTTGCCTTTGGAGGCGAGGTCTTTGATGCTTGTTCTGGGGTTTGATGGCAGATCCAGGAGGGTTACTGATGCTTGAGTAACTTGGTGTTGGGTTGTGGTCACTGGGTGAGATGCTGGTCTCCGGACTGGAGCTGACAAGTGGCTCTTGGACCATCTGTGAGGATCTGGAGGGACTGCACACTAATGTTGGCTGGCTGTGCTGGCAAACAACCAGAGACTTCAAGTCGTTCTGTAGTTGGATGATGGTCTTGTTTTTCTCACAAAGCTCTGACTTGAGATGCTCTATGAAGTCGGCCCGCTCTCTCTGCACCAGGAGCAACTGATTTTCAGATGCACCGCTGACTGAGCTTTCCCCTGACTCCTGTCTGGTCATTGGGAGTTTCTCGGTGTCTGCTGTATGAAGATAAAGACAAACCAGCTGTTAGTAATGCTGATGTTTATTGGATCCTGTTTGTTTGGAAGTTCAGCCACAGGTCTTGTCTTGTTTCCACACACCAAATTAATTGCTGAAACCTGGGAATGTGCCAAAGTCACAAAGAAGTCGTCAGACAGGACAAGGCGTACGAGCAGTCAGGTAGTCGGACCAGTTTTAAAGGAGCTATTTATAAGTTTTGCTATTGCTACATAGCCAACATCAGCATTAACAGCTGTTTATTTACCAGTTTAGAAGAAAGGCTGTGAGTTCAGACGTTAAACGTTAAGTTTGTTTATGGCCTAAACCCCAATGTTAAAATGCCTTTGGCTCTTTGTCGAGGGAACCAGGGTGACGCTAACATCAGGTGTTAGTTTCCAAATCAGCGCGTGAAGTTTACAAACCACCTGGTAGTGATTTGTGGTCTGTGGTTTGTTCACTTGTTACAATGACTCATGGCTAACGGTTCCCTTCCTGAGAGATGTTGAACTACTTTGTTGAGCTTCCCAGGGCAGAGGTAAGTCTCAGTGTCAGTGACTTACCAGCTTTGTCACATCTCCTCCATAAGAAGAAAGCTAATCCACAGGCTAATGCAGTGATTGCAAACACAGTGGCCCCTGTGGCAGCGATCTCAGTGGTACAAGAGCAGGGCCTCATGCAGTCACCTGAAATGAGAATAAACATTTTGTTGATATAAAAACACGCATTCTAATATTTCATAAATACTATATACACCACAAGGAGAAAACATGACTAATCTGCTCAATCAGCTGCTGCAGGGAGGTTAAATGTGGCGCCACAGTGAGACGACCTGTGGATGGCACAGGGGACGCTGCATGTTTAAGGTCTCCTCCAGTGTAAAGGTCTGTGTCCATGTGTAGTGTGATTATAGATCAGCTCTAGCTTCTATATTAATACTGTGAAAGTATCAAAGCCTCAGTCCACAGAGAAATGCACACAGCCTGTATTCAGAAACTGAGCCTTAAAACCAGCCGTCAGGACTTCTGGAACTTTGTGATGTCACAACAAAGCAGTCACCAAGCCCCGCCCACCTGGACCCACCATCCAAACCTTGCAGGATTTGGTTTTTCTGAGTGTTTTTACTTGAAATCTGCTGTATTTTATTAGATCTCTTAGAGGAGATGAAAAACTACACCAAGATGTTTTTTGGTTCTTTAAAAACCACATATATCTCTTCTCATGGATCAATACGTCAGATAAAACACAGAAGAAGAAGAAAATATGGGACTTTTACAGTGTAAATGTGAATGTACTGTAGGTGTGCTGCTAAAGCTCCAGTTTACCTGGTGTGAGGATTTCCACATCCGCAGACCTGTTGAACTCCAGCTGGTGAGCCCTGCAGATGACCCTGTGATGGAAAAAGACAGATAAAGCTTTAGTGCAGTTAGTTCATGAATCATACTTTTATTGTTTTCTTGTGGAAGAGATTGTCTTGTGTTTGGTGAACTGCACTTTTATATAATTTTATTGTTGGAAAGTTTTCCCAGAGTGCAGTGCCAGAGTGATAAACTAAGTCTGAACCTGCTAGTGCCGGTTTGGAGAGTCACTCGTCGTCTCACGGTGTGACATCCACTCTCATCTTGATGTGTTTCTGGGTCTTCAGCGTCAAGGTCATTTCCCCGATCGTCCAGGAACATGATCTTGGGCTCTGGCAGCCAGCTCCGCGCCTCACACTGCAGGGTCACGCCTCCAATCTTGTGAGAAACCACTGAGAGTTTTGGCTCAGACATCGAAACTGTGAAAACAAGAATTACACGGGGTGTTACCTCTGAGTGTTTTCCATTCATTCCGTGCAGGTGGAAATCAGGAATGGCATCAGGAAAAGTAAATAATTAACCGGTTATGTATCACACCCAACCATAGTCATAGTCACACTCCTTTGGGTGGAGCCCGGCTTTGTTGCAGATTTAGCTTCATGTTATTTAATCAAAGATCAAAACAAAGAAAAACACCTGAGAGTGATACCAGATAAAACATACAGTGATACAGTGATTTTAAAAATAAGAGCTGCACATCCTTACATTTGAGAAACTGGATCCAAAGAAGATTTTAGTTTTTTTTTTAATAAATAATCAAAAGTATTTGCAAAAATGATCTAAAATCGTAGCCAATTATAATCTTCTGCTTCTACTCTTGGTGATCGTGTGGTCGGGCCTTGTAACGCCGTTACTCAGCATCGGTAATCTGATAAACCGAACCTGTTGAAACACTGGGACGAATCCTACGCAGCCAGATGAAGGATAACACTTTCTGTCTGGACGTTACCAGCATGTACGTGTTGTTGTGTCTGTGAGCGTGGTCGAGGTACACAGCAAGAAAAAGATGTTTTGGCTATTGCCTGAATGAATCAGACTAGGTCAGGCTCAGGCTTGAATGGATTGGTCCGGATCTGACTCTGGCCTGAATAGATTGGTCTGGATCTGACTCTGGCCTGAATAGATTGGTCTGGATCTGACTCTGGCCTGAATAGATTGGTCTGGATCTGACTCTGGCCTGAATAGATTGGACTGGTTCAGGTTCAGGCCTGAATGGATTGGTCTGGATCTGACTCAGACAGAAACAGGGAGGTTGTAGGTGACTATAAAGCAGCTGCAAAACCTTTATAAATATATAAATACACTTGACTGGACGTACCCACATTAAGCTCCACTGTTGTAATGTCTCGAGGGGCATTCTTCCAGAGCCTCATACACTTGTATCTCCCGGCGTCAGACAGCCGCACGTTGGAAACCCTTAACGAGATGTCTCCGTGTTTCAGGTTTTTCATGACGAGGCTGGTCCTGTACTCGAAGTCCGGATTCTTCATCTCGTGAGTCTCGCAGCCGTCCCGGTACAAGAAGATGACGTTCGGCTTCAGGTCCTCCTTAGACCACTCCACTGTCGGAAGGTCGCCACTGTCGGTGATGTTGAAAGTACAGGTAAGGGTGACATCTCTGCCAGCAAAGGCCAGGACCTTCTCCGGACCAAGCACTCTCTCTGGCGGATCATGCACTGAGGATTCACCTTTGAAAAAGACAAAATCTTAAATAAAACAAGACTGTGCATCATGTGCAGTGGACACTACCTCATATGACATTGTCACGGGTCAAAAAGGTTCTGAAAAGCTGCTCGAGAAAGGTGAAACATTTGATTTAAGCCCCTTTCACACCTGAAACACACAACATGCAATTCATCCATTGACTGGTGCGCTCGTCCTTTTCTCTGTGCATTTACGCATCATTTAACATTATTACAGAGTTAACTTTGCTGCCTTATTGGGACTGTTGGTGTGATGATTACAAACGTTTCTATCTATGTATCTATCAAAGTGGCAAGATCCAAGGGTAGTTGTATACTTACACAATGTGGCTAACTGTTAACTGTCTGCAACTCCGCACTGCGATAAAATACTAAAGGAGACACCTGAAGTGACTCAGTGCGTTAGTCTAAATACCAATCATTAGCGGGGGAGGCCCCAAATAATGACAGCGATACTACAGTAGCTGCCGGCTAAACACCGCTCTTCCAGTGAAGTAGGAAAATAAATCTCATCCAACTGGAACCATAAAACAAAGACAGCCCGAAGTTTCTCGAGCTTCACAGGACAAGAAGGTAAATACAGAACCCATAAAAAATGTCACTGTGTACTTGCCCATATTAACAGTATTATGGTTGCTCTGATGGAATACTGCTCTACCAATGGTGTTATGATGCACAGTGGATAGTAGGCCACGTGAGTTTAACGATTTCACAATGTCACAGTCCTTGAAAAACATCAGTTTTTCACAGGGAATGACAACAAACACACTCTGGTATGCTGCGGGTCGTCCCATGATGCACCTGGCTCCTCTCTCCTCCTCTCCCTCTCCATCTGTACACATTCATACAACATTAATACATATTAATACCCCTGTTTCTCTCTCCTGTCCCATCCTGTCGCTCTCTGCAGGTATTTCTGCCTCCGGAGCTGCAGAGTCTGGATCTGCGACTGTGAACCACCTACAGCTCCAGGTTTTCCCTGCCACAGTTGCCAAGCACTTAACCTGAGATAACATCTGTTATAATTTCCCCCTCTATGAACTAACTTGACTTGACTTGGTATGAACAGGCAAATCTTTGTCTTGGTGCCAAATATCTTCATTTGACGTCAATGTCTTAAAGAGCACAGTAGGGCGGGACCACTATCTATATTCCTACAGTAGTGATTGTCGTGGGACAGGTTTATACCAAGTGTTACAGGTGTCTGACAGTGAATATTTTCCTTCATAAGTTGTATTAGTGGTTTTTTAACATTTGTGACCGGCTCCAAGTTTTAGGTCTGACTCAAGAATCAAGTCGAGAGCAGAATTAATGAATTAATGAAATAATTCATGTTAATATCTAGTCATTCACACAATTTGTCTTATTAATCAACAACAAACCAATAACTGATCAATCATGACACTCACACAGATCTGAACAGCCCACATGTAACATCCCAGGACATATCTAACTATAGCATTTAAATAGATACGTACATTCAGCGTCACATAAACACAAATATAAACTAACACAACCCAACAAACCAAAATCTACATCCATGCACCTTGTAAACACCTGATTCAGCTCATGAATAAATAATATATAATATAATAGAAATAATAAGTAGTGAAGCTCTATCCTCAGCTCTTATCAAGTTTGAATCATGTTGATCATATAAAGGACAATGGAGAGTTAAAGGTATTTGCATTTGCACCTCATTAAAATACAATATTAATAACAGCGGTGGCGTTGTGGTGCCGCAGAGACGCTCTGGCCTAAAATCAGGAAACACGTTTGTTTGTAAGAAGCAACAAAAATTACATCATCATTATCATTTATATTTTTTTCTCCAATTCCAGCTGATGGCGAAAAAACAATTACACACACACACACACACACACACACACACACACACACACACACACACACACACACACACACACACAGCACACACTTAAACCCAGGCATGTCTCTTACGCACGTGCACCTTTTTTCTTTCTCTGATTACAGTAACAATGTACTTAGATATGAAACCGCGACGCAACTTCACTTCAGCACTGTGGCCTTTTGACAACGTGCTTCAAAACAAAATAATTTGACTTGTGAATAGTCACTGCTGCAGTAACACACTTGACCCAACCTCGTTGATAACTGGGTCACTCACACGGTTGTGGAGATGTATTTAAAATAAATAAATAAAATCTGTCACATACCTGTACAACACAGCAGGGCAGAAACCAGGAAAAGACGATCACACATCCCCAACACACAAAAAGTCAGATTTTCGCTGCCGTAAAAAAAACAAAAAACAAAATAAAATAAAATAAAAATAAATAAAAGTTATAAAAAGTAATATGAAGTAAGGGTTTCCAGAAAGTGCGGCTGTGCAGCCTGAAGCGGGTGTGTGCCGGCTCTCAGCGCCGCCTCACTGGCTGCACTCTCCCCATTCACAACAGGTTTACTCAGCTGTGACGTGACACGGGTAGGATACGTTCAAGAACACTGGGAAAAATCCCCCATGACCCATAAATCTTTCATTTTTTAATGCAAATTTCTTTAATCCATAAGAGTGCGTTTTAAAATAACAAACCATTATTTCCTGCTTTGATCATATAAATTGAAAAATATAGTTGATCTACCATTTCTAGAACTACAAATAGAAAAGCAACTACAGGGAGACTGTAACTACAGACAGTACTTTTACTGTAACGCTGTGCTCTTGTACTGGCGGCGTATTTTTTACCCTGTGGCACTTCAATAAATTATTATTATTATTATTTTTTTTAAAGATACATAAATTAAAAAGAACCCATTTCCAACGGAAAAGATCGCGTCATTACGTCTTACGCTCGGTTACGCTCGCTGTCTTCCTCCGACCCTCGGAGTGAAATCCGATCGGATCTTTAAGAGGCGGCCGCCATTTTGTTGCCGGAAAGCTAACGAAAACAAACGCACCCGCTGACGCCTGCGCAAATGCAACAGGAAAGAGAGAACGCGCCAACGCAGGTAAACAATAGCTACGTAGTCTGCTATTCACAACTCTGAATACTTTGATGAAAAAAACCTTTAGATATTTGTGATCGTGGAGCTTCGCGGACCAAAGGGATATAAATAATGGAGGAATGGAGAGAAAGTCCGACTTCTAGACCTTCTCAAAGGTAGGGATCTCCACCGCCGTGCTGGTTCTGCAGGTAACAAATGCTCGCAGATATTAATGAATTATAGTTATGTGCTTATGTTTAGCGCAAAACGAACTGAACATTTCAATTAAAGAGACTCTAACCGATCTGAGGAGGTACAGCCTGTCTATACTGACAAAGGTTTGAGCGTTCACTCCCTCAGAACCGTTTAGAACCTTATAATGGCACCGTGCTTGGGCCAGCGGGCGGTATGAGGTCATTTAGACGTATAATGCTTGCTTAATGCTTGCTAAAGTCAAGCTGCGATCATTTAATTACCAACATTCATTGTAAACGTCCTTCTGTTGTCAGTTTGTGATGCTGTGGCCTCCAACTTCCACCAAAGTCTGGGATTTTCTTTTCCCTCAAGTTTTCGATTTGTAATTTCTGAACCAGCCTTGAACGTAACATGCGGATTGTGACAGAAAGCTGTGCAAGGTGATTTCCGGGTCGTGTGCTTCACACAGCTGCTGTTGAAAGAGCAGTGGAAACCATCAAGAATTAAGTATGAGTCAATCTCTAATCTATGACCGGCTGTTCCTGTTGGGTTCCTGTGTGGTAAAATCTGGCCACACATCTGTAATCAGTCGCCAAACAAAACACTTCCTGCTATAGTTTGAATTGACTCCAGCTGAGAGATACTTAGATGTCACCCCCCCCACCATCCCTCTGTGCATCCTGAGTAGTTATAAAGTGGCATGTCCCACCCACTTTCAAACATGCATTGCACAACCTGTACTTGAAAACATTTAGATCAGATAGTTCTTAATTATTTCAGGCCAAAAGTTTTCTGTGTTTTTACATCTTTTTTTTTCTTTTTCAAAATAGCCAAATCTCATACTTAGGCCACATGCTTGTGTTTCCTCTGGCCCAGTGTATTCCCCGGTACCAAGGCACGAGTCTGGCCCATATACAGTATGACTGTCAGATGCTGCTTCCACAAATAAAAAATAACCTAAACTTAAAACCCCCGGAGGATAACAGCTGGAATCTGCCCAGATGTAAGACTGTATGGGCCAGAACAGTGTAGGGCTGCACCGTATCACGGAGGCCTCACTTGTGACCGGTGACTCATTGCTTCTCACATTTTTCACGGTGGCTTTGTTGTTTTCTGTTCTGTCTCACCTCCCTCACCTGACAGAGCCCAGGTAACCGCACGCTGTCGCCCCCTCCCAGTAGAAACCAGTCCATCCAGTTGAGGGCACAAGTCCCTTCATGTTATGCTTTCTTTATCACAACCTCATCCAGTCAACAATAACACAACTCTCACAGCAGCAACTTCTCTGTGAAAATATAACAATTCTATAATCAATACCTCAGGTCTGTATGATACACAGGCTGATATCCAGTAACAGGAAGTGTTTTTATTCATCCTGAAACTAAAACCCAAGCTGATAAATGATGTATGATTTATTCAGTTGTAGTTTGTGTGACAATGACCAACTTCTTGTTACTTTATCTACTATATTTGGGTTATTTATGAATTGTGTGTTGGATTTTCCTGCACAAGTCGCCACCTGGTGTCAGTTGCTAAACATTACACCTGATGCACATCAAGTGTAGAGGCACCTGGAGACATGAGACTGTGTCCTGACAGCTGCTTCATCCAGATGTTTGCTTCGTCTCTGCTCATAAGTCTTCTTCATGTGCTGTCTGCAGTTAACTGCCTCATCCTCTGTTAGTGTCTCGTATTTTTCTGTGTCAAGTCATGAAGACGCAGAAAACATTGGAGCATGTTGTGTTATTCTATCATAACAGGCTGCAACAAACTTTATTATCAATACATCTGACAATTAATTTCTTTAATAAATGGTAAATAAACACACATTCCCAAAGCTCAACATATTCAGATGAATTATTTTGTCCGAGCAAGAGTCAAAATCAAAACTGTTGAGTTTACTCTCATTGAAAACTGTGAAAAGTGGCAAATATTCACATTTGTGAAGCTGCAACCAGTAATTTATTCTTAAAAATGACTAAAAATGAATTATTTAATATCAACATTTTTGCCAATTAAATTCCTGCTGGAGTCGACATGCATTTAGAAAAATGTCTCACTTCAACCACAAGAGGGCACAACACTGACTGACTACTCTTCACACCATTCACTTTATACAACAATCTAATTATTTAAATTTACATGCAAATAAAGTGGGAGACTAAATGTCTCTTTATTTTACCCTTAATGAGGTTGGAACCTCAAATATATCTTTTTATGGATCAACACTTCAAATAAAACACAGGAGAAGTGTAAAACATATAAATACAGTCGATGCAAATCAATGATAAATGTGGTCAAACACACTGACGATATAAAACCTGAAACCTTGACAAACTTTGTATGTAATCTACATGTGGAATGATTTCACTTCATTCATTTCAGTAGTTTTGGTCGAAGAAAATCTATGTATCACCATCTGTCGCCATCAGTGCAGGAGATGAAAGAGTCTCTGGAGCGATGTGACTCACTCACACTGAAAACAGGAAAGCTTCACACCCTTGGTGCAGGAAGTCAAATAGAACGATGCGACAAACTCATGTTTCAAAAGTCCCTGCAAGGATCATCTGACAGAAAGTTTAGCTGAGAGTTTAGTTTGGTCTGAAAATACTTCCACCTCTGTGTCAATCAGCTACTTGAAACAGACAGGACATCATGTTTGGCTTGACTTTCAAAACCATTTTTAGTGGTGAACATGAACTGAATCACTCCTATCATGCGCATTAGACTTTATATTATAAGGATTGACATTGTCACTTTTGTGTTATTAATTTATGCACTGTATTTGCATGTATTTCAACAGTTGAAGCTTGTTATTTAAACCTTTTATACAAAGCTGTGAAGCTGTTAGAACAGTTAAAGCAGCCGTGAAAGCTCTTATAACAATTAGTATGAAATAGCTACCACACTACATCACCTACCTGCACACATACTGTATGCACACATACTACATATCTATATAAGTCATTATGCAATGACATGTGCACACTGTACTCTCAGTCTATGCACATCAAGCCACTATTGTAAACAGGGTAATTTATTATTCATAAAGGGTTCTTATATGCAGTGCAGTATGTGTAGTTGTAACAATCGGACTTATAGTAGTTTTCTTGCTCATTGCTGCATCTCCATCTGTTTGTGCAGTTAACGGACACGTTCAACACATTTAATTCTGCATAGAATGAATGTACTGCTGTAATTAGCACTGTCACAATGTCAGATTTTCACTACATTATAACTGAGGCCAAAAGAAAGTTACATACGCTGTGGACTGAAAACCACAGACTGACTCCAGCTTCTACTCACAGGTCTTTGTTCAGGATGTTTCACATCGACGCTTCCTCCTTTTTCTCAGTTGTGAACGCGACGCTCAACTTGTCACATAGTTTTTCAGAAGAGAAACTTACCGTTCGCCATGTTTTACAGGTAAGAACTGCTTTTTAAAGTAAAACATTTGTGTTAAATGTTGGGTACATCATTATTTCATAATCTTAAACATGTGAAAGTTTTGACTGTTTAAACTTGTAGATAATTTCATGCATTTAAAAACAAACGATTTATGTTGTTTAGGCATTTTACCATTATTGTCTAAATACACTGGACTTGAATTGTTATTTATGCCTTAAAGTCAGTTCAGACATGTTGTACAACCTTTCCCTGTATCATCTGTCAGAGTTTTCAAGATTTTACTACTTAGATGAATAATAGACTTGAAGGATAAACTACCTGGAATAATCTAATTGTAAAATGTTCTCTTAGATTATGATATAGATATGATTATATATGTCAGGAAAGTTGTGTATAGTTGTCCAATTGTTGGGATTTTACCCATTTTTACTGAGTGGAGGGAGCTCAGAATGTGAGCAAACTTTCATATTTGAGATTACAGGAAGTTGCTGTGGTTTACTTAGGCGTCGTTTACCCATGTGATGATGACTGAGACAACAACTCAGAAGCTTCCTAGAAGTGAAGACGTATATTAGATTTATGCAATTTTTATGAGAATGTTTTTCAAATCTAACAGCTAAGGGGGTAGGATGTGTGTGTGAGAAAAACCCATGGATGAGGCCGGAGTGCAGAGATGCACATGGACATGGCTGAGGTGAAAAAGAAAGAACAAAGGAAGTAGTGTCACCTGAGGAGGGCGGTTCCTTTCCAGGCAGGAGTGCTTGGATTATTATTAAGTCTGGTATTTAGTCCCCACTTTTTATACTGGGGACTTCTTGATACTAAGCCTTATTTATTGATGTATTGATGTATTGATCTATTGATTTTTAATTCTCAGAAACTCAAGATTCTGCATCAAGTGATGGACCCCAGCGCTGGACTGTCTTTCATTCCCATCAGTATTTCACTTTTACATCACAGTATCAGTGATTTGCTTTTATATCTCAGAATCATTCTTCTAATACATTCTCATGGAGGTAATTTCCAAGCAAAACTTTTCCTGAATGCAAATAGATTTATACATTCAGATGTAGAGTTTCAGCTGAGTGAACTGAGGCCTAAAGCCATCCAGACGACGACAGTACGCACTCCAGCAGTGATTTGTGTTTGTTTTACAGCTTTTGACGGGTCACAACAGATTAGATGAATGAGACACCAGCTATGAGACAGGAGAACACAGGGAAAATGATGATGAAAGCATTTATTTAATTTAATATTTTAATAGGCATTAGAAATAGGAATTGTAAAAAGAATTGATAAATGAATGATTAATCCATCAATAAATACTTTACTCATTAAGTAAACCATTTATAAAAGCATTTATTCATTCATTGAATAAATAATAGAATTTAAAAATGGGTATACATCCATAGATTCACTCTTCAATTTCCATTTCCTTTTTCCAGCTGCTTTTCCTATTAGCTAATTGATTAGCGTAGTCATTTAGCCTCTCTGTGACCAATCACAATTGGCCATGGGATGTAGCAAGCTCTCTGATTGGTTTGAGAGTTAACCAGTGGGTTTTCCTGTGACATTCCCTCTGTTGATTTGTTAACTTAAACCACAAGAAGAAACTACGGAAGCCCTCAAAGGCAAGTGAAAGGCAAGGGTTTTTTTTTTTTTGTATAAACAATATTTTTTGGAGAGAAAGGAAAAATTTTTTGCTCTTTTGCTCTTTCTTTCAGGCCTTGTTTATACAGAGGAAAGAAAGCTTGATACACAGATATTATGTGTGTGAACAGATTGAAAATCCGTGTGTAAACGTCTCAAACAAACAAGTTTTGAGACAAACTTTCTGCCAGTCTGAATGAAAATCCACTTGTGTCACTCAGGTGCTTTCAGAAACATGTGATCGCCTGCTGGTGATGACATTTTTGTTTTAAAAGTAAGAGCACGCAGTCTTCTCTGAGCTTTTTTCTTTTTTAAACTTGCCTTTCAGGGCTTCTCTGAGATACAGAAATCCACAAGACTTTTCCAACTGCAGACAGTGATCGGTGCTACACAATCTTACACAAAGATTATGATGGTTCTCCTCCTGATTGATTATTTGTCACTTTCAAAATTGAAAAGTTCGATGTGATGACATGAATTAAAGCTGTTTTTTTTGTTCGTTCTTTTTCCTTGCAGCTCAGTCAGAGTTGATTTGTTCACATCAACCAATTGTAGCCTTGGCTGGTGATGATGTCATTCTACCATGTCGCCTTGAACCTGCCATCAGTGCCAGGACAGTAGAGTGGACTAAACCTGGTTTGGACCCAAAATACATCCATATTCACGAAAAGGGACTGGAGCATTGGATTCAAAATCCTTCTTATAATTTCCGAACACGAGTGTTTGTGGATGAACTGGAACAAGGAAACGTCTCCATGAAAATCTTCAGTGTGAAACTGTCTGATGAAGGAAAATACAGATGTTACATTCACTCAGTTCA
This sequence comes from Seriola dumerili, assembly GCF_002260705.1. NCBI lineage: Eukaryota > Metazoa > Chordata > Actinopteri > Carangiformes > Carangidae > Seriola > Seriola dumerili. Next base: position 14,966 of record NW_019174409.1, read on the forward strand.
GGAAGAAGCTTTCATCCATCTCAGTGTTGGTGAGTCAGACTCTGTGTTGATCGACTGAACTGAACTAACACAAACACAATTTGATACTTAAAGTTACAAAGTGACCTCAAAGTGACCAAAACCTCCTCTCTTATCTCCAGGTTCAGTCTCGTCACTTGTCATAAAGGTTACTGCAAATACAAGTAGAACACTGGTGTTACAGTGTGAGTCTAAAGGCTGGTATCCAGAGCCTGAGCTGTTGTGGCTGGACGGTGAGGGAAAGCTGCTCTCTGCTGGACCTACAGAGACAGTCAGAGGTCCTGATGACCTCTATACTGTCAGCAGTGGAGTGACTGTGGAGAAGAGACACAGCAACAGCTTCACCTGTAGAGTCCAACAGAAGATCATCAACCAGACCAGAGAGACACAGATTCATGTTCCAGGTAGAAATCTTTCAGACTGTCCTGTAAAAAACGAGCCCACAGGTCGTTCGTGCGAAAGGTTATTATGACCCATAGTTAGGTTTTGTTGCTATGTGAATTCCAGTGGCTGTAGTGATGATGACAGGAGCAAAGGGGAAAGTGCCGTGACGTAGCATGAAGAGAGACAAAGTCCACGTCAAGAGGAGGTGGCGGTGGATGGATGAATATGATACAGGAGATCGGTGTTCGATTCCCATGTGAAACCAGTAGTTTATATTGTTTCTATTACCCATGACTGTGTGTTGTCATTATTGTAACCATGACAACAAAGATTTTCTGATGTTGAGGAAGTACTTATTTAACCCAAATCACGATCTTTTCTCAAACCTAACCAAATAGTTTTTGTGCCTAAACCTAATCAAGGCATGACCTGTTATTATAGTAACCACGGCAACGTTCGGTAGGCCGCTCTCGGTACAGTTGTTTTTTAATATGGTAACCATGACAACTGATATCCGGAACGCCTGTCGCTGTAGGGGCACTATTTCAGGAGACACTCCTATGGGTCGTATTAGAGCGTTGAAAAGGTTGTTCAGGTTGGAGGAGTTGTTGACATGTTTATAAAAACCTTTACACTGACTTTGTCTTACTGAAATAGATTTCTATATAAACACCATGCTGCTCTGTTCTATCGTTTCAGGTGGTTTCATCAAGGACCCAGTTGAAGATTATCCTTGTGATTATTGGGATTTTTATGCTTGGGATCCCTTTTATTCTTTTACTGGTTGTATTTTTGCTGTGCCGTCAATGTAGCTCCAAAATATCTACATCTGATGAAGAAGGACAATCAACACAACTATCTGAACCCACTACAGAGGATTTGACCAGATAATCACCAAATAGAAGAGGCAGAGTTTGTACTGTGCAGCAACAATAAACATTTTCTCTAGTTTCTTTATAACATTTGTGAGCAAATTAGATGTATAATTTGTAAGTCATCTGATTGTAAATATAGTGATCAGGGTTCACATCAAACTAACAGGATGTTGAAGAAACTACAGCTACTGTGAAACTATGAACTGTAGTAAACTCTGGAAAACNATTTTCTCTAGTTTCTTTATAACATTTGTGAGCAAATTAGATGTATAATTTGTAAGTCATCTGATTGTAAATATAGTGATCAGGGTTCACATCAAACTAACAGGATGTTGAACAAACTACAGCCTTTGTGAAACTATGAACTGTAGTAAACTCTGGAAAACACCTTGTATCTGTGAACAACAACAATGTCCCCAAATGAAATGTCTGTGGTTGAATCTTCCTGCAGAACTCATGTGATCACCAGCAAGACCTTGTCACATCACACTTGTATTTATTAGAGGAGTAAATTACAAACCACTTTACTGATTCAAATCATTTTGTTCAGTTCAAAGTTCAAAGACAGGTGGTCACTGATAATCAATCATATTTGTATTCAAATGCATTTCAGTTTGTACAACAGTAAGTGAACGCGTCATTGTTCTTACAGCAGCAACCAACGGCACTGATTCAGTCTTCAGTGTTATTCTTTATTTGGATCCCCATTTTCTTCTTCTACAGCGGGGTCCACATAAAATCATTCATTCACAAACAGCACATAAACAAACTGTGGTCGTCCTGTGTGGTTCATGTGTGGAGACAGGACACACAGAGAGTTAGTGCTCAAACACGTCCACTAGAGGTCCCTGTTTCTCTAAAGATAAAAATGCAAACATTTCATTGTGTCAGAACAAAACATGCTGACTGTTGTTTTTAAATGTCATGATTCAAGTTTTCCTGTTTTTGAATGAACATTTTGATGAAACATATACAATTATACTGCATTTGATCATATTATAAATTATTTTTACATCATTCATTTGTCCAGTTCTAT
>NW_019174409.1:19454-82610 GCF_002260705.1 Seriola dumerili
AATAGGCATTAGAAATAGGAATTGTAAAAAGAATTGATAAATGAATGATTAATCCATCAATAAATACTTTACTCATTAAGTAAACCATTTATAAAAGCATTTATTCATTCATTGAATAAATAATAGAATTTAAAAATGGGTATACATCCATAGATTCACTCTTCAATTTCCATTTCCTTTTTCCAGCTGCTTTTCCTATTAGCTAATTGATTAGCGTAGTCATTTAGCCTCTCTGTGACCAATCACAATTGGCCATGGGATGTAGCAAGCTCTCTGATTGGTTTGAGAGTTAACCAGTGGGTTTTCCTGTGACATTCCCTCTGTTGATTTGTTAACTTAAACCACAAGAAGAAACTACGGAAGCCCTCAAAGGCAAGTGAAAGGCAAGGGTTTTTTTTTTTTTGTATAAACAATATTTTTTGGAGAGAAAGGAAAAATTTTTTGCTCTTTTGCTCTTTCTTTCAGGCCTTGTTTATACAGAGGAAAGAAAGCTTGATACACAGATATTATGTGTGTGAACAGATTGAAAATCCGTGTGTAAACGTCTCAAACAAACAAGTTTTGAGACAAACTTTCTGCCAGTCTGAATGAAAATCCACTTGTGTCACTCAGGTGCTTTCAGAAACATGTGATCGCCTGCTGGTGATGACATTTTTGTTTTAAAAGTAAGAGCACGCAGTCTTCTCTGAGCTTTTTTCTTTTTTAAACTTGCCTTTCAGGGCTTCTCTGAGATACAGAAATCCACAAGACTTTTCCAACTGCAGACAGTGATCGGTGCTACACAATCTTACACAAAGATTATGATGGTTCTCCTCCTGATTGATTATTTGTCACTTTCAAAATTGAAAAGTTCGATGTGATGACATGAATTAAAGCTGTTTTTTTTGTTCGTTCTTTTTCCTTGCAGCTCAGTCAGAGTTGATTTGTTCACATCAACCAATTGTAGCCTTGGCTGGTGATGATGTCATTCTACCATGTCGCCTTGAACCTGCCATCAGTGCCAGGACAGTAGAGTGGACTAAACCTGGTTTGGACCCAAAATACATCCATATTCACGAAAAGGGACTGGAGCATTGGATTCAAAATCCTTCTTATAATTTCCGAACACGAGTGTTTGTGGATGAACTGGAACAAGGAAACGTCTCCATGAAAATCTTCAGTGTGAAACTGTCTGATGAAGGAAAATACAGATGTTACATTCACTCAGTTCAGGAAGAAGCTTTCATCCATCTCAGTGTTGGTGAGTCAGACTCTGTGTTGATCGACTGAACTGAACTAACACAAACACAATTTGATACTTAAAGTTACAAAGTGACCTCAAAGTGACCAAAACCTCCTCTCTTATCTCCAGGTTCAGTCTCGTCACTTGTCATAAAGGTTACTGCAAATACAAGTAGAACACTGGTGTTACAGTGTGAGTCTAAAGGCTGGTATCCAGAGCCTGAGCTGTTGTGGCTGGACGGTGAGGGAAAGCTGCTCTCTGCTGGACCTACAGAGACAGTCAGAGGTCCTGATGACCTCTATACTGTCAGCAGTGGAGTGACTGTGGAGAAGAGACACAGCAACAGCTTCACCTGTAGAGTCCAACAGAAGATCATCAACCAGACCAGAGAGACACAGATTCATGTTCCAGGTAGAAATCTTTCAGACTGTCCTGTAAAAAACGAGCCCACAGGTCGTTCGTGCGAAAGGTTATTATGACCCATAGTTAGGTTTTGTTGCTATGTGAATTCCAGTGGCTGTAGTGATGATGACAGGAGCAAAGGGGAAAGTGCCGTGACGTAGCATGAAGAGAGACAAAGTCCACGTCAAGAGGAGGTGGCGGTGGATGGATGAATATGATACAGGAGATCGGTGTTCGATTCCCATGTGAAACCAGTAGTTTATATTGTTTCTATTACCCATGACTGTGTGTTGTCATTATTGTAACCATGACAACAAAGATTTTCTGATGTTGAGGAAGTACTTATTTAACCCAAATCACGATCTTTTCTCAAACCTAACCAAATAGTTTTTGTGCCTAAACCTAATCAAGGCATGACCTGTTATTATAGTAACCACGGCAACGTTCGGTAGGCCGCTCTCGGTACAGTTGTTTTTTAATATGGTAACCATGACAACTGATATCCGGAACGCCTGTCGCTGTAGGGGCACTATTTCAGGAGACACTCCTATGGGTCGTATTAGAGCGTTGAAAAGGTTGTTCAGGTTGGAGGAGTTGTTGACATGTTTATAAAAACCTTTACACTGACTTTGTCTTACTGAAATAGATTTCTATATAAACACCATGCTGCTCTGTTTCATCGTTTCAGGTGGTTTCATCAAGGACCCATCTGAAGATTATCTGGTGATTATTGGGATTCTTATGCTTGGGATCCCTTTTATTCTTTTACTGGTTGTATTTTTGCTGTGCCGTCAATGTAGCTCCAAAATATCTACATCTGATGAAGAAGGACAATCAACACAACTATCTGAACCCACTACAGAGGATTTGACCAGATAATCACCAAATAGAAGAGGCAGAGTTTGTACTGTGCAGCAACAATAAACATTTTCTCTAGTTTCTTTATAACATTTGTGAGCAAATTAGATGTATAATTTGTAAGTCATCTGATTGTAAATATAGTGATCAGGGTTCACATCAAACTAACAGGATGTTGAACAAACTACAGCCTTTGTGAAACTATGAACTGTAGTAAACTCTGGAAAACACCTTGTATCTGTGAACAACAACAATGTCCCCAAATGAAATGTCTGTGGTTGAATCTTCCTGCAGAACTCATGTGATCACCAGCAAGACCTTGTCACATCACACTTGTATTTATTAGAGGAGTAAATTACAAACCACTTTACTGATTCAAATCATTTTGTTCAGTTCAAAGTTCAAAGACAGGTGGTCACTGATAATCAATCATATTTGTATTCAAATGCATTTCAGTTTGTACAACAGTAAGTGAACGCGTCATTGTTCTTACAGCAGCAACCAACGGCACTGATTCAGTCTTCAGTGTTATTCTTTATTTGGATCCCCATTTTCTTCTTCTACAGCGGGGTCCACATAAAATCATTCATTCACAAACAGCACATAAACAAACTGTGGTCGTCCTGTGTGGTTCATGTGTGGAGACAAGACACACAGAGAGTTAGTGCTCAAACACGTCCACTAGAGGTCCCTGTTTCTCTAAAGATAAAAATGCAAACATTTCATTGTGTCAGAACAAAACATGCTGACTGTTGTTTTTAAATGTCATGATTCAAGTTTTCCTGTTTTTGAATGAACATTTTGATGAAACATATACAATTATACTGCATTTGATCATATTATAAATTATTTTTACATCATTAAAATTACTTAGTATTAATAAACCTATAACACTGACATTTCATTGCCCAGTCATTTCCTCAAACCCTTTGTTTCTTCCAATTTAGATGAAAAGAGGAAAGCTATACAAAGATGTTTGGGTAACGCTTTATAAAAGACTCCCAATAAAAACACTCAGACCAGTTTGTTTCAATGCTTCAGACTTTTAATCTTATAGTAGACAAGAAAGAAGAGTTCACTCTGCAGAATAAAGTTGTGCTAAAATCATTCTTTTCATTACACAGTTTGCCTCCTAAAAGACGATCCAGCTCCAGTTTATGTCACTTGTTGCTTTATTCCTTAAGTAGCGTCACAGCGATAGAGAGGAAATATAGAAGTGAAATTGGATATAGAACCTTCAGGTTATATATGAGACTGATACAGATGAGTTTGCAAAGATAAACACAAACACATATGAATGTGTATGGTGGATTCTGACAGGAATCATCAGCCTCTCTTGACACAGATAGATGGGAAATGTACGTTACACCTTTCATCATTCCAGCACTTTTGACCTGTGAACACCAACGACACAGGAGTCAGTCAGTGCTACACAAACCAAAACATGAAACAATGGTTTTGTACTTCATCAAAACTGTGGTAAACCCTAATAAGTTAAAAATCAACATTAAAACCATTTGAATTTGATAAAATTGGATTACTTTCTACCTTTTTTAATAAAAATTCTTTGTCATTTAAACCACTCATACAAAACTGAACAGAAATAGCGTGTATTAACTTACCTCCAAAATTCATTTGCAAACAGCCCTCCCTGCCATGACTGTTACTCGGTTCTCCATGACACCAGTTTGTATAGTGGAAAGGACTGCCATCACTCCAAAACCAAATATTCTCCTAGATAACAGAGTCAAAGAGATTATGAGTTTTAAACAAAGTTATTTTTTATGAAACACCATAAGATAAATGTTGCATAATGATGAATAAAATACCTCTTCTGCGTCAGAGCCTCCAATCCATGTGTCTTTGTACTGATGAGTGGCGGTCAGTATCAGCCACTGAATTTGATGGTAGTCCTGTGTGCTGTGCACCGATGCCAGGTTTGCACCCATGGACCGACAGTTTCTCTACAGTGAATAAAAGACAGAGAGAGAGTGAAGCTGGACACTAGTTCACCTAATGTGCAAGTCAACACAAACAGAATAACCTCAGTGATTACCTCAGCTTTAGCCCAAGTCATGGGGTTTGGAACATAGCGGAAACAGCGACCATTGATCGTAGACCAACCAGCTGAACAAGACGTGGACCTCTTGACCAGGTGACTCTCTGCTGAGGACAAATAAATAATAGTTGGTAATTTTGAGTTTCAAGGTAACATTTCTATTTAGACATTTTTTCTTTTTCTAATGGTAGAAAAAAAAAAACACATATCATTGAGGGATAACATATATCGATGAAGGAGAAGTGGCCCAAAAATTGATCTTTGAGGAACCCCGTGGGCTAATCGTAGGTTAATGTGGAGGTTTTGAAGTTATAAAAGAGAGATAAAGAGGAAAGCTAGTTAGAAACAAGACTTTCTGTAGAGTTTTGTAGGAAATCAATACAGTACATACTCTGTTGGCTTAACTTAATCATTAAGATTCCTTAACAAACTCTTCTGACAAAATAATACTAGGTTTCACTGGATATTAAGATAGATATGTAAAAAAGAAAATAACCACTCTATTAACACCAACTCACATGTTTTTGCTGATACAGTAAAATGTGGCTCTTTGATGTGTCTGATCAGAAACGTCACATTTTAGTCAAAATCTAAAAGAATACTCACTGACCTGTTTGATTTTTCTCAGGTATTTCTCCTGGAAGAGCTGGACATTTTGAAACAGCAGTTATTTACTTGGTTCATCTGTATACATACAAATACATAAAAAATGATCTTTGTCTTTTTTTAACACGTTAATGAAAACTACTTACCTGCAGCTCTGGTCAGTGCCATCATGGCACAAACAAGCAGACACACAGTCAGCATCTTTGTGGTCCGAATCTACAGCAGGTGATAGACACAATACAGATAATTACCTCACACAACCCTTGGTCAAATCACCTCAACCATCATATTAAATGAAGGAAGACGATGAGGTGTGTTTGTAGTGAACCTGCTGCAGAATGATCTTCTCTTCTTTCTTCTCAGCGTCGGCCTGTGGTGGCTTCAGGCTTCCTGTGTGGAGAACAACACTGAGGAAAGAAAGACCAGCTCTTAAATACTCTGACCAACAGGTACAGAAGCAGGAACTGACCACGTAAAGGGACGACACAGAGACAGAAAGTCAAACAACTAACAACAGAATTCCACTGAATTCTCACTGATATTTATCTAGACATGATTATGGCCCAACAACGCCCTTATTGTCAAAGTAAACTTTAAAGTCCTCTAAAGGAAAACATATGTTCACGGCTTTAAAAGTAAATAAGGGATTAATATATTCACAAATCTCTGTAGAAGTGTGTGACAGAACTAAACCAGCCATGACCTTCATCTGATGAAAAGAGAAATAATATTGACTTTGAGGATGGTGCTTTGGTTCCTGAGAAGTCCAGAGATGCCAGTTTCACGCCCTTGGTCCAATGAAGCTTCACTCATCAAGATTTCATTGATCAGATCACTTTGTGTATGTGAAATGGATCACTTGTTTCAAAGGCGTAGGTTTGGTTTTATTAGTTGTAGGGATGTTTTTTGTCAGATGATCACTGTCTTTTTTTTCTCATTCATGTGCAAACGTGTCCACACACATTCACATATAGAGAGTCTGACTCTTATTTTTAATATTTATGTGATAGATTTTCAAAACTAGAATCACCTCCTCGTGGTTGTCTGCCTCCACCACCCACACTAGTGTCAGGTTACATCCCTGTTTGTCCAGAGTCATATCAAATATTAACCATTTGTTTGAACATTTTGTCGTGATTGCTGTGTGAGGTCTTGAGTAATGGCTAAATAGTGTTTTGTGAGGTCACACTGAACTTGGCCTTTGACCTTTGACCACCTGAACATAATCAGTTCATCCTTGAGTCCAAGTGAATGTTTGTGCCAAATTTGAAGAAGTTCCGTCAAGGCGTTATTTAGATATCATGTCCACAAGAATAGGACGGGCAAACGGACAGACGGATATATGGACGGACAACCCTGCCAGCACTTTACAACTGAAATGTAAATATTATATCAACTGATGTTCGGTTGAGAAAGTGACAGTTCATTGGATACACCCAGCTAACATGAATACAGTGTAATTAAACAGTCCAGAGATAAGTGCTACCTTTCAGAAGGTTTTAATGTTCAGTTTTAGATAAGAAGAGAGTGAATATTTCATTAGGTGAATGCAAACATGACTCCACATGAATCATTGCAGTAAGTGTTTCCTTTGCTTCAGAACCTTTGTATATCACTGAAGAAACAACTGGATGTGTTTCTGCTGCCCCCAAGTGGTCAAAAAGGTCCTTGCAGTGTCAAGCTGCCCTGTAAGCTCAGTAATACATCTAATGCTGTATCATCCTCTGTTGTAAAAATTCCCGTGGTGCCACCAGGTGGTGACATGGCTGTACTGCAAGTGCACATATTTTTGAAAATAAGGAAGACCTCCTCACAGCAGCTCCTCTTTACAATTTGAAGGATTTATGTCTAGAGCTATGTCTTCTCAGGAACTCCTCAGATTGAAGTTTAAGAAGCAAAACTGAGCCGTCTCTCACCTCATACCTAAAAACTGAAAATAATCTGCCTGAGACTTGTGATCCTTGAAGATTTTGTGAAATTTCTACAGTTGAACAAAACAAAACTTACTGAAACCCAGAAGATCAATTAGAAATCTGTTAAATGTATCACACTATCTTTTCCCAATACAATACACATTGACCTGTAAAGTTTGAAAACACAAGTCTTGTACCTTCCGTCATTATTGAGGTTTTTGAGATGCAGGAAACATCATACCCATAAAAACACTCACAGACCAACTTGCTTCACTGCTTCACACGAATATGTTTTGTAATCAAAAGCAGACTTTTGAATTTAATCGCACAATCAACCTTACGTTTATCAAATAAACTAAGCAGAAAGGTAGCTGTACCAACATGACTTGCAGAAAATTACTTAGTATTAATAAACCTATAACACTGACATTTCATTGCCCAGTCATTTCCTCAAACCCTTTGTTTCTTCCAATTTAGATGAAAAGAGGAAAGCTATACAAAGATGTTTGGGTAACGCTTTACAAAAGACTCCCCATAAAAACACTCAGACCTGTTTGTTTCAATGCTTCAGACTTTTAATCTTATATTAGACTAGAAAGAAGAGTTCACTCTGCAGAATAAAGTTGTGCTAAAATCATTCTTTTCATTACACAGTTTGCCTCCTAAAAGACGATCCAGCTCCAGTTTATGTCACTTGTTGCTTCATTCCTTAAGTAGCGTTACAGCGATAGAGAGGAAATATAGAAGTGAAATGGGATATAGAGCCTTCAGGTTATATATGAGACTGATACAGGTGAGTTTACAAAGATAAACACAAACACATATGAATGTGTATGGTGGATTCTGACAGGAATCATCTGCCTTTCTTGACACAGATAGATGGGAGATGTACGTTACACTCCACATCATCCCAGCACTTTTGACCTGTGAACATCAAAGACACAGGAGTCAGTCAGTGCTACACAAATCATAACATGAAACAATGGGTTTGTACTTCATCACATCATTGTCACTGTGGAGAGACAGATGGCTGTCAACACAACAAACTGTAAACTGTGGTAAACCCTAATAAGTTAAAAATCAACATTAAAGCCACTTGAATTTGATAAAACCAAAGAATATCTAATTGAAACTGGATTACTTTCTACCTTTTTTTAGCCTTTGTTATTTTAACTCACTCATAAAGAACTGAACAGAAACAATGTGTATTAACTTACCTTCATAATTCATTTGCAAACAGTGCTGCCTGCCGTGAAAGTGACTCGGCTGTCCATGACACCAGTTTGAATAGTGGAAAGGACTGCCATCACTCCAAAACCAAATATTCTCCTAGATAACAGAGTCAAAGAGATTTTGAGTTTTAAACAAAGTTATTTTATATGAAATGCCATAAGATAAATGTTGCATAATGATGAATAAAATACCTCTTGTGCATCAGAGCCTCCAATCCATGTTTCTTTTTGCTGATGAGTGGCGGTCAGTATCAGCCACTGAATTCGATGGTAGTCCTGTGTGCTGTGCACCGATGCCAGGTTTGCACCCATGGACCGACAGTTTCTCTACAGTGAAGAAAGACAGAGAGAGAGTGAAGTTGGATACTAGTTAACCTAATGTGCAAGTCAACACAAACAAAATAACCTCAGTGATTACCTCAGCTTTAGCCCAAGTCATGGGTTTTGGAACATAGCGGAAACAGCGACCACTGAACAGAGACCAACCAGCTGAACAAGACGTGGACCTCTTGACCAGGTGACTCTCTGCTGAGGACAAATAAATAATAGTTGGTAATTTTGAGTTTCAAGTTAACATTTCTGCATTTAGATTTTCTTTTTCAAATGGTAAAAAACAACAACAAAAAACAAATATCACTGAGTAACATACTGTATGTAAATGAAAAAGAAGTGGCCCTAAAATCAATCCCTGAGGAACCCTGAAGGTTATTTTGGAGGTTTTGGAGAAGTTATAAGAGAAAGATAGTAAAATTATTTGGAAACAAGCCTTTCTGCAGAAATCAATACACACACTCTGATGGTCTTTCTTAATCATTAAGATCCCTTATGTTTAATGATAATGTTACCTACTCTGACAGAATGATCCTTGGTTTGACTGGATTGTTATATTTGTAAAAAGAAACCCCTCCATTAACACCATTTAACATGTTTTTGCTTATACAGTAAAATTTAGCTTTCTGATCTGAGTGATCTGTGTGATCAGAAACATCACATTTTAGTTAAAATCTAAAAGAATACTCACTGACCTGTTTGAGTTTTCTCAGGCATGTCTCCTGGAAGAGCTGGACAGTTTGAAATATCAGTTATTTCATTGGTTGATCTGTACACAGACAAAATACAAAAAAATGAATCTTTGTCTTTTTTTAATGCCACACTCAAAACTACTTACCTGCAGCTCTGGTCAGTGCCATCATGGCACAGACAAGCAGACACACAGTCAGCATCTTTGTAGTTGGAGGACAAGAGAAAGAGCAGCTCATAAATATCATTATTTATCTCATCATCTCTCACAAAATGAGGAACAGAGGACACACGAGGCATGAGATAAAGTACAGTCACAACCGCAAAGAGAAGCCTTTGACAAACTTAAAGGTTTGTTCCCATCAGTAATATAAGTGCACATTATACAGTATATACATACTGTATGTATATATATATATATATATGTAATTTTAAACATATACTTGTTGCAGTTCCAAAGCCGTCATGTACCTTGAAATTTCACAATCATTACCTACTGTAAGTAAATAGAAATTTCAACATCTTTATCATTCTGACATCTTTTGTTTATCAATCAATCAATCAATCAATCAATCAATCAATCAATCAATCAATCAATCAATCAATCAATCAATCAATCAATCAATCAATCAATCAATCAATCAATCAATCAATCAATCAATCAATCAATCAATCAATCAATCAATCAATCAATCAATCAATCAATCAATCAATCAATCAATCAATCAATCAATCAATCAATCAATCAATCAATCAATCAATCAATCAATCAATCAATCAATCAATCAATCAATCAATCAATCAATCAATCAATCAATCAATCAATCAATCAATCAATCAATCAATCAATCAATCAATCAATCAATCAATCCATCTTTATATATGATAATATATGAATAAACCTCAATTATATAGCACTTTTCTTTTTAAACAAAGTTATAATAACAAAGAAAAAGGGGAATTAAAAACCAGCATTTACAAACAAATGAAAAACAAACAGATCATAAAACACAGGGTAATGAAATGAAGTTACATGAAAAGATAAATTGTCCATATAATCGAAAAAAATACAACTTTAAGTGCTAAAAATAACAGTAAATGTGCAAGTCAAAATAGACAGCACTAAAAGCCAGGCTAAATAGGTGAAGGCAAATGTAATATATGTACATATACTTAATGTCCTTATACATACAAAATTAAAACAAAAAAATCAAAATCATCAATGAAACCCATTAGAAATTGCATCAATTACATATATTGACTTACATATCTAGCCCAAACAAATATGTATGTAATCCTATATAGTACACATATGTTACATAAATATCTCTCTGTCTTACATATGTCAAAACATGTCATAAACTTATATCTTCATATATATGTATGTATATTTATTATATATTATAATAATATATCCCCTTATAGGAAACATACTGTATTTGGCAACATCATTCTTGAAATAGGGACATATATGTCATATATTATATTTCTATATAAGAGGTATCCACACTCTTAGACTTAGACTCTTAGGCTGGACCTGAGGAACAACCATGAGACAAACTACCAGACGACCTGAGAGACGTACTGGATACATATAAACCAGGTTAGACAAGTAGGTATCCGAGTACAGTATCCTGATTTTTGAGTCTTATCTCTGTGAACAGATTTTACACTCTCTTTTATCTATCTAAAGCATGAGCTCTTTTACATGAGGGGGTGTGAGTGTTATCTTAGGACAGTCTTGAGAAACAGTGAACCCTTCCTTAAATGGAAATGTTCTATTCGAACTACATGTTTCTGCTTTGCAATAGATGCTATCTTAATCCGCTTTAGACGGGAAGTTGTACAACTATCAAATGCTTCGCAGAAGTGGTGTGTACAATACCCTGCAAATCTTTGTGAAGAAATAAAAAAAAGAAAATATACACAGCAGGCTAAAGGACATTAAATATTCTTCTTTAAAAGTGTTTGCATTTTAGCTGCAGAAGCCCAAGATATTTTGGGTAATCACCACGGTGTATTTCTAAATGAGTGAGGAACTTAAATTTAGAGCCTGAAAGTCTTTGAGACAAATCTTAATCCATATAAACTCAAACTGATTAGCAGTTTGAAGGTACATCATGTATAGGTGATTAAAAAACAACATGTGCAGCTACATGGTAGTATGTTGTAAAACACAGTAGCATTGACTATAAGAACAGGAAAACTTTTTTTTTGCCTCGACTTGACTTGCAGATAATATCATCAATAATAAACCCATAAGTGAGACATTTCTCAGAAGCAGCATTCTGACATTCAAGCAAGAACTGTGAAAACGTTGCATCAGAATAAGCATTGACAGGTTTCCTTTGATGCAAAGTCATTCTTGAAGGCTGACTTTGTCTCTTATTTATACTAAATAATTAGTATTATACAATAACCCATGCGTGTGCGTCCATGTCGTCCGACCATGGCCGCACACAGGTGTGTTTATACCTGATCTGAACGGCCACACTCCAGAGGAGGAGTGAAATGTTGGCTACACAAATGGTTGGACACACAAACCCTTGGTGTCTCACAACTTTGATGTCACAGATGAAAATACACAAATGACACCAATATGTTTAATTAGTTTTGTAATCAAAAGCAGACTTTTGAATTTAATCGTACAATCAACCTTCATTTATCAAATAAACTAAGCAGAAAGGTAGCTGTACCAACACGACTTGCAGAAAATTACTTAGTATTAATAAACCTATAACGCTGACATTTCATTTCCCAGTCATTTCCTCAAACCCTTTGTTTTGTCCAATTTAGATGAAAAGAGGAAAGCTATACAAAGATGTTTGGGTAACGCTTTATAAAAGACTCCCCATAAAAACACTCAGACCAGTTTGTTTCAATGCTTCAGACTTTTAATCTTATATTAGACTAGAAAGAAGAGTTCACTCTGCAGAATAAAGTTGTGCTAAAATCATTCTTTTCATTACACAGTTTGCCTCCTAAAAGACGATCCAGCTCCAATTTATGTCACTTGTTGCTTCATTCCTTACATACAAATACATAAAAATTGATCTTTGTCTTTTTTTAACATGTTAATGAAAACTACTTACCTGCAGCTCTGGTCTCCAGTCACTGCGCGCTAATTAGCGTAACCTAATATCATCAACAATCTTTGCATCCGAGCACGATCTGCATCAATCTCCTTTGCTCTCCTCGCATCTCATGACCCATTCTTATTGTTTCCCTTCAGATTATATATGAGACTGATACACGTGAGTTTGCAAAGATAAACACCAACACATATGAATGTGTATGGTGGATTCTGACAGGAATCATCTGCCTTTCTTGACACAGATAGATGGGAGATGTACGTTACACTCCACATCATCCCAGCACTTTTGACCTGTGAACATCAAAGACACAGGAGTCAGTCAGTGCTACACAAATCATAACATGAAACAATGGGTTTGTACTTCATCACATCATTGTCACTGTGGAGAGACAGATGGCTGTCAACACAACAAACTGTAAACTGTGGTAAACCCTAATAAGTTAAAAATCAACATTAAAGCCACTTGAATTTGATAAAACCAAAGAATATCTAATTGAAACTGGATTACTTTCTACCTTTTTTTAGCCTTTGTTATTTTAACTCACTCATAAAGAACTGAACAGAAACAATGTGTATTAACTTACCTTCATAATTCATTTGCAAACAGTGCTGCCTGCCGTGAAAGTGACTCGGCTGTCCATGACACCAGTTTGAATAGTGGAAAGGACTGCCATCACTCCAAAACCAAATATTCTCCTAGATAACAGAGTCAAAGAGATTTTGAGTTTTAAACAAAGTTATTTTATATGAAATGCCATAAGATAAATGTTGCATAATGATGAATAAAATACCTCTTGTGCATCAGAGCCTCCAATCCATGTTTCTTTTTGCTGATGAGTGGTGGTCAGTATCAGGTTCTGAATTTTATGGTAGTCCTGTGTGCTGTGCACCGATGCCAGATTTGCACCCATGGACCGACAGTTTCTCTACAGTGAAGAAAGACAGAGAGAGAGTGAAGTTGGATACTAGTTAACCTAATGTGCAAGTCAACACAAACAAAATAACCTCAGTGATTACCTCAGCTTTAGCCCAAGTCATGGGTTTTGGAACATAGCGGAAACAGCGACCACTGAACAGAGACCAACCAGCTGAACAAGACGTGGACCTCTTGACCAGGTGACTCTCTGCTGAGGACAAATAAATAATAGTTGGTAATTTTGAGTTTCAAGTTAACATTTCTGCATTTAGATTTTCTTTTTCAAATGGTAAAAAACAACAACAAAAAACAAATATCACTGAGTAACATACTGTATGTAAATGAAAAAGAAGTGGCCCTAAAATCAATCCCTGAGGAACCCTGAAGGTTATTTTGGAGGTTTTGGAGAAGTTATAAGAGAAAGATAGTAAAATTATTTGGAAACAAGCCTTTCTGCAGAAATCAATACACACACTCTGATGGTCTTTCTTAATCATTAAGATCCCTTATGTTTAATGATAATGTTACCTACTCTGACAGAATGATCCTTGGTTTGACTGGATTGTTATATTTGTAAAAAGAAACCCCTCCATTAACACCATTTAACATGTTTTTGCTTATACAGTAAAATTTAGCTTTCTGATCTGAGTGATCTGTGTGATCAGAAACATCACATTTTAGTTAAAATCTAAAAGAATACTCACTGACCTGTTTGAGTTTTCTCAGGCATGTCTCCTGGAAGAGCTGGACAGTTTGAAATATCAGTTATTTCATTGGTTGATCTGTACACAGACAAAATACAAAAAAATGAATCTTTGTCTTTTTTTAATGCCACACTCAAAACTACTTACCTGCAGCTCTGGTCAGTGCCATCATGGCACAGACAAGCAGACACACAGTCAGCATCTTTGTAGTTGGAGGACAAGAGAAAGAGCAGCTCATAAATATCATTATTTATCTCATCATCTCTCACAAAATGAGGAACAGAGGACACACGAGGCATGAGATAAAGTACAGTCACAACCGCAAAGAGAAGCCTTTGACAAACTTAAAGGTTTGTTCCCATCAGTAATATAAGTGCACATTATACAGTATATACATACTGTATGTATATATATATATATATATGTAATTTTAAACATATACTTGTTGCAGTTCCAAAGCCGTCATGTACCTTGAAATTTCACAATCATTACCTACTGTAAGTAAATAGAAATTTCAACATCTTTATCATTCTGACATCTTTTGTTTATCAATCAATCAATCAATCAATCAATCAATCAATCAATCAATCAATCAATCAATCAATCAATCTTTATATATGATAATATATGAATAAACCTCAATTATATAGCACTTTTCTTTTTAAACAAAGTTATAATAACAAAGAAAAAGGGGAATTAAAAACCAGCATTTACAAACAAATGAAAAACAAACAGATCATAAAACACAGGGTAATGAAATGAAGTTACATGAAAAGATAAATTGTCCATATAATCGAAAAAAATACAACTTTAAGTGCTAAAAATAACAGTAAATGTGCAAGTCAAAATAGACAGCACTAAAAGCCAGGCTAAATAGGTGAAGGCAAATGTAATATATGTACATATACTTAATGTCCTTATACATACAAAATTAAAACAAAAAAATCAAAATCATCAATGAAACCCATTAGAAATTGCATCAATTACATATATTGACTTACATATCTAGCCCAAACAAATATGTATGTAATCCTATATAGTACACATATGTTACATAAATATCTCTCTGTCTTACATATGTCAAAACATGTCATAAACTTATATCTTCATATATATGTATGTATATTTATTATATATTATAATAATATATCCCCTTATAGGAAACATACTGTATTTGGCAACATCATTCTTGAAATAGGGACATATATGTCATATNATATACTTGTTGCAGTTTCAAAGTCGTCATGTCGTTGAAATTACAAAATCATTACCTACTGTAAGTGCACAGTAATTTCAACATCTTTATCATTATGACATCTTTTGTTTATCAATCAATCAACCCATCTTTATATATGATGATATATGAATAAACCTCATTTATATAGCACTTTTCTTTTTTTAACAAAGTTATAATAATAGAAAGAAAAAGGGGAATTAAAAACCAGCAATTACAAACAAATGAAAAACAAACAGATCATAAAACACAGGGTAATGAAATGAAGTTACATGAAAAGATAAATTGTCCATATACTCGAAAAAAAAATACAACTTTAAGTGCTTAAAATAACAGTAGATGTGCAAGTCAAAATAGACAGCACTAAAAGCCAGGCTAAATCGGTGAAGGCAAATGTAATATATGTACATATACTTAATGTCCTTATACAAACAAAATTAAAACATAAAAATCAAAATCATCAATGAAACCCATTAGAAATTGCATCAATTACATATATTGACTTACACATCTATCCCAAACAAATATGTACGTAATCCTATATAGTACACATATGTTACATCAATATCTCTCTATCTTATATTGTCTTACATATGTCAAAACATGTCATTAACTTATATCTTCATATATGTGTATGTATATTTATTATATATGATAATAATACATCCCCTTATAGGAAACATACTGTATGTGGCAACATCATTCTTGAAATAGGGACATATATGTCATATATTATATTTCTATATAAGAGGTATCCACACTCTTAGACTTAGACTCTTAGGCTGGACCTGAGGAACAACCAAGAGACAAACTACCAGACGACCTGAGAGACGTACTGGATACATATAAACCAGGTTAGACAAGTAGGTATCCGAGTACAGTATCCTGATTTTTGAGTCTTATCTCTGTGAACAGATTTTACACTCTCTTTTATCTATCTAAAGCATGAGCTCTTTTACATGAGGGGGTGTGAGTGTTATCTTAGGACAGTCTTGAGAAACAGTGAACCCTTCCNCTCGAAAAAAAAATACAACTTTAAGTGCTTAAAATAACAGTAGATGTGCAAGTCAAAATAGACAGCACTAAAAGCCAGGCTAAATAGGTGAAGGCAAATGTAATATATGTACATATACTTAATGTCCTTATACATACAAAATTAAAACAAAAAAATCAAAATCATCAATGAAACCCATTAGAAATTGCATCAATTACATATATTGACTTACACATCTATCCCAAACAAATATGTACGTAATCCTATATAGTACACATATGTTACATCAATATCTCTCTATCTTATATTGTCTTACATATGTCAAAACATGTCATTAACTTATATCTTCATATATGTGTATGTATATTTATTATATATGATAATAATACATCCCCTTATAGGAAACATACTGTATGTGGCAACATCATTCTTGAAATAGGGACATATATGTCATATATTATATTTCTATATAAGAGGTATCCACACTCTTAGACTTAGACTCTTAGGCTGGACCTGAGGAACAACCATGAGACAAACTACCAGACGACCTGAGAGACGTACTGGATACATATAAACCAGGTTAGACAAGTAGGTATCCGAGTACAGTATCCTGATTTTTGAGTCTTATCTCCGCTTTGATCATAGTATGATGGGACAGACGGGATCAAACATACATTCATTTGACTTTCATGTATTGTTCTTGTGAACAAATTTTACACTCTCTTTTATCTATCTAAAGCACGAGCTCTTTTACATGAGGGGGTGTGATTGTTATCTTAGGACAGTCTTGAGAAACAGTGAACCCTTCCTTAAATGGAAATGTTCTATTCGAACTACATGTTTCTGCTTTGCAATAGATGCCATCTTAATCCTCTTTAGACGGGAAGTTGTACAACTATCAAATGCTTCGCAGAAGTGGTGTGTACAATACCCTGCAAATCTTTGTGAAGAAATAAGAAAATATATATACACAGCAGGCTAAAGGACATTAAATATTCTTCTTTAAAAGTGTTTGCATTTTAGCTGCAGAAGCCCAAGATCTTTTTGGGTAATCACCACGGTGTATTTGTAAATGAGTGAGGAACTTAAATTTAGAGCCTGAAAGTCTTTGAGACAAATCTTAATCCATATAAACTGAAACTGATTAGCAGTTTGAAGGTACATCATGTATAGGTGATTAAAGTTAAGTGTAATTTAACAGTCCAGAGATAAGTGCTACCTTTCAGAAGGTTTTAATGTTCAGTTTTAGATATGAAGAGAGTGAATATTTCATCAGGTGAATGCAAACATGACTCCACATGAATCATTGCAGTAAGTGTTTCCTTTGCTTCAGAACCTTTGTATAACACTGAAGAAACAACTAGATGTGTTTCTGCTGCCCCCAAGTGGTCAAAAAAAGTCCTTGCAGTGTCCAGCTGCCCTGTAAGCTCAGTAATACATCTAATGCTGTATCATTGTCTGTTGTAAAAATGCCTGTGGTGCCACCAGGTGGTGACATGGCTGTACTGCAGGTGCACATATTTTTAAAATAAGGAAGACCTCCTCACAGCAGCTCCTCTTTACAATTTGAAGGATTATTTCCAGAGCTATGTCTTCTCAGGAACTCCTCAGACTGAAGTTTAAGAAGCAAAACTGAGCCATCTCTCACCTCATAACTAAAAACTGAAAATAATCTGCCTGAGACTTGTGATCCTTGAAGATTTTGTGAAATTTTTACAGTTAAACAAAACAAAACTTGCTGAAACACAGAAGATCAATTAGAAATTTGTTAAATGTATCACACTATCTTTTCCCAATACAATACACATTGACCTGTAAAGTTTGAAAACACAAGTCTTGTACCTTCCGTCATTATTGAGGTTTTCGAAATGCAGGAAACATCATACCCATAAAAACACTCACAGACCTGTTTGTTTCAATGCTTCAGACTTTTAATCTTATATTAGACAAGAAAGAAGAGTTCACTCTGCAGAATAAAGTTGTGCTAAAATCATTCTTTTCATTACACAGTTTGCCTCCTAAAAGACGATCCAGCTCCAGTTTATGTCACTTGTCGCTTCATTCCTTAAGTAGCGTTACAGCGATAGAGAGGAAATATAGAAGTGAAATGGGATATAGAGCCTTCAGGTTATATATGAGACTGATACAGATGAGTTTGCAAAGATAAACACAAACACATATGAATGTGTATGGTGGATTCTGACAGGAATCAACAGCCTCTCTTGACACAGATAGATGGGAAATGTCCGTTACACGCGTTATCATTCCAGCACTTTTGACCTGTGAACATCAAAGACACTCGAGTCAGTCAGTGCTACACAAATCATAACATGAAACAATGGGTTTGTACTTCATCACATCATTGTCACTGTGGAGAGACAGATGGCTGTCAACACAACAAACTGTAAACTGTGGTAAACCCTAATAAGTTAAAAATCAACATTAAAATCATTTGAATTTGATAAAACCAAAGAATATCTAATTGAAATTGGATGACATTCTACCTTTTTTTAAAATTCTTTGTCATTTCAACCACTCATAAAGAACTGAACAGAAATAATGTGTATTAACTTACTTCTGTCATTCATTTGCAAACAGCGCTGCCTGCCATGATTGTTAGGCTCTCCATGACACCAGTTTGTGTACTGGAAAGGACTGCCATCAGTCCACAACCAAATATTCTCCTAGATAACAGAGTCAAAGAGATTATGAGTTTTAAAAGTTTTTTTTTAATGAAATGCCATAAGATAAAAGTTGCGTAATGATGAATAAAATACCTCTTCTGCGTCAGAGCCTCCAATCCATGTTTCTTTTTGCTGATGAGTGGCGGTCAGTATCAGCCACTGAATTCGATGGTAGTCCTGTGTGCTGTGCACCGATGCCAGGTTTGCACCCATGGACCGACAGTTTCTCTACAGTGAAGAAAGACAGAGAGAGAGTGAAGTTGGATACTAGTTAACCTAATGTGCAAGTCAACACAAACAAAATAACCTCAGTGATTACCTCAGCTTTAGCCCAAGTCATGGGTTTTGGAACATAGCGGACACAGCGACCATTGATCTCAGACCAACCAGCTGAACAAGACGTGGACCTCTTGACCAGGTGACTCTCTGCTGAGCAAAAACAAAGAATAGTTGGTAATGTTGAGTTTCAAGGTAACATTTCTATTTCCAGATTTTTTCTTTTTCTAATGGTAGAAAAAAAACACATATCATTGAGGGATAACATATATCGATGAAGGAGAAGTGGCCCAAAAATTGATCTTTGAGGAACCCCGTAGGTTAATGTGGAGGTTTTGGAGAAGTTATAAAAGACAGATAAAGAGGAAAACTAGTTAGAAACAAGACTTTCTGTAGAGTTTTGTAGGAAATCAATACAGTACATACTCTGTTGGCTTAATTCAATCATTAAGATTCCTTAACAACCTCTTCTGACAAAATAATACTTGGTTTCACTGGATATTAAGATAGATATATAAAAAAGAAAATAACCACTTTATTAACACCAACTCACATGTTTTTGCTGATACAGTAAAATGTGGCTCTGTGATGTGTCTGATCAGAAATGTCACATTTTAGTCAAAATCTAAAAGAATACTCACTGACCTGTTTGATTTTTCTCAGGTATTTCTCCTGGAAGAGCTGGACATTTTGAAACAGCAGTTATTTACTTGGTTCATCTGTATACATACAAATACATAAAAAATGATCTTTGTCTTTTTTTAACACGTTAATGAAAACTACTTACCTGCAGCTCTGGTCAGTGCCATCATGGCACAAACAAGCAGACACACAGTCAGCATCTTTGTGGTCCGAATCTACAGCAGGTGATAGACACAATACAGATAATTACCTCACACAACCCTTGGTCAAATCACCTCAACCATCATATTAAATGAAGGAAGACGATGAGGTGTGTTTGTAGTGAACCTGCTGCAGAATGATCTTCTCTTCTTTCTTCTCAGCGTCGGCCTGTGGTGGCTTCAGGCTTCCTGTGTGGAGAACAACACTGAGGAAAGAAAGACCAGCTCTTAAATACTCTGACCAACAGGTACAGAAGCAGGAACTGACCACGTAAAGGGACGACACAGAGACAGAAAGTCAAACAACTAACAACAGAATTCCAAATATTAAAAGGCAGATCGGGAATGGCTTCATCTCACTGATATTTATCTAGACATGCTGATGGTCCAACAACGCCCTTATTGTCAAAGTAAAGTTTAATGTCCTCTAAAGGAAAACTTGTGTTGACTGTTTTAAAAGTAAATAAGGGATTAATATATTCACACATCTCTGTAGAAGTGTGTGACAGAACTAAACCAGCCATGACCTTCATCTGATGAAAAGAGAAATAATATTGACTTTGAGGATGGTGCTTTGGTTCCTGAGAAGTCCAGAGATGCCAGTTTCACGCCCTTGGTCCAATGAAGCTTCACTCATCAAGATTTCATTGATCAGATCACTTTGTGTATGTGAAATGGATCACTTGTATCAAAGGCGTAGGTTTGGTTTTATTAGTTGTAGGGATGTTTTTTGTCAGATGATCACTGTCTTTTTTTTCTCATTCATGTGCAAACGTGTCCACACACATTCACATATAGAGAGTCTGACTCTGCACAGAGCTTATTTAAGTTGAACAAATGTTTGCTGATATAACTTGTCTGAAACTTTTTCTTGTGTCTTGATTCTTTCTCTGATTTTAAACAGATACATCACATTTATTTTTAATATTTATGTGATAGATTTTCAAAACTAGAATCACCTCCTCGTGGTTGTCTGCCTCCACCACTCACACTAGTGTCAGGTTACATCCCTGTTTGTCCAGAGTCATATCAAATATTAACCATTTGTTTGAACATTTTGTCATCAAGGCATTACTTAGATATCATGTCCACGAGAATAGGAAGGACAGACGAACGTATGGACGGACAACCCTGCCAGCACTTCACAACTGAAATGTAAATATTATATCAACTGATGTTCGGTTGAGAAAAGTGGACAGTTCATTGGATACACCCAGCTAACATGAATACAGTGTAATTAAACAGTTCCAGAGATAAGTCTTGTACCTTTCAGAAGGTTTTAATGTTCAGTTTTAGATAAGAAGAGAGTGAATATTTCATCAGTGAATGCAAACAGACTTCCACATGAATCATTGCAGTAAGTGTTTCCTTTGCTTCAGAACCTTTGTATATCACTGAAGAAACAACTAGATGTGTTTCTGCTGCCCCCAAGTGGTCAAAAAAGATCCTTGCAGTGTCCAGCTGCCCTGTAAGCTCAGTAATACATCTAATGCTGTTATCATCCTCTGTTGTGTAAAAATGCCTGTGTGCCACCAGTGGTGACATGGCTGTACTGCAGGTGCACATATTTTTAAAATAAGGAAGACAGCGCTCCTTCTTTACAATTTGAAGGATGTATTTATAGAGCTACGGTTACCATGCATTTTTAATTATCTATTTACTTTTTGAAATACTAAGCATGTGTCATTCTCAAGAAACATGTCTGTAACTTTGCAGTATTTACAGTATCTCTTCTTTCCTCAGCGAATTTTGTGAAATTTCTACAGTTGAACAAAACAAAATTTGCTGAAATCAGGAAGATCAATTAGAAATCTATTAAATGTATCACACTATCTTTTCCCAATACAATACACATTGACCTGTAAAGTTTGTGTAAAGTCTTATTGAGGTTATTGAGATGCAGGAACATAATAATAGTTACTAGTTACGCTCTCCATTACACCAGTTTGTACACTGGAGAGGACTCCCATCACTCCACAATCAAACTTTGTAAATAACAGAGTCAAATAAATTATGAGTTTTAAAAGTTTTTTTTAATGAAATACCATAAGATAAATGTTGTGTAATGATGAATAAAATACCTCTTGTGCGTCACAGCCTCTAGTCCATGTGTCTTTGTACTCACGAGTGGCGGTCAGTATCAGCCACTGAATTTCACCGACGCGAGGTTTGGTTTGATCTCTCTCTTCAAAAGCTTAAGACTTTGACAGAGTTGTCGAATTGTTGAAAGTGGAAAAAAGGCACGGTGCTTCAAATTTCACCTCCCTTAAATACATTAAAGAAAGGAACTAACATATTGCATTGTTCATATCCATTTACATATTCGGACAACGTTGATGATTCTTAATTTTAATGATGAAATGGTTACATATTTTTATACATATTTGGACAAAGGTAATGATTTTTAATTTCCAGTGTGAAATGCAGCTCACATATCCTAGTACATATTTGGTATGTCACACTGAACGCTACTGTGAGGAAAGGTCAAGTCTGCGCAAGTCACCATAGCAACGGACTGTCATGGTGACTGCCAGAGCGCTTCTCGTTACCCAACATGTGCTTACTGCCCGAGGCATGAGCCCCTGAGGAAAACGCAGCGAATTACACTTCCCTTTTTACCCACGTTCCCTTTTTACTTTAATATCATGAGATTGTAAAAGTAGAAAAGTACAACATGACAAAATTGATAAAAAAAAAAAAATGTTTTAGCATGTTAGCCCAGACAGAAATGCAATATATGACATATATGTCCCTGTATCAAGAGTAATGTTGTCATACATATTTTATTATATATCAGAGTAAATTAAGATATATCCGTCCCATTCTCGTCGACACGATATCTCAGTAATTATGACAGAATTTCACACAAATGTTTCATATTTTATATGATTCTGGCTAAACAGGGAAGTAACCTGAAACTAGTTTGAGTGGTATACAACCACGAGGAAGTGATTCCAGTTTTTAATGTAGTTTTACTCCAAACAAATGTATATAACCTTTTGAGTGTTATCAGTCAATCAGTAACCTTGGTGTGTCATTATCAAGTAGCACTCAAGTGAATTCAAATTAAATGATGCCAGTTTTTTTTCATGATATTGCAGCTAAAAAAATATTACATGTATCAACTGACAAAGTTTTAAATCGAGATGAAACACTGAGTGCAGTTCATTTGTATTCTCATGTAATGTTTACCAGATTAACAATAGATAGATGAGGCTAAAAAGACAAATCATCATGTTACATTAAAGCTTAGATTGAGGACAATGATACCCGTATAATCAGAAGATATTACTCAGTCAAAGACCATCAGCTTCTTTCAGTACTGAAACTTTTTATTTTGCATCAGACAAGAAAGAAGAGTTCAGTCTACAGAGTGAAGTTGTGCTAAAATCCTTCTTTTCCATTAACAGACAGTCCAGCTCCAGTTTATTTCACTTGTCGCTTCGTTCCTTAAAGGAGGCGTTACAATGACAGAAAGGAAATAAAGATGGGAAATTGAGGTTATTGATGAGACTGATCATGTCTGCTCTGCAATCACATGATAATTTTACCACAGACAGATGGGAGTTGAGCTTCACAGTCCTTGTCATCCAAGCATCCCGAAATATTTTCTGCAAGTATCAACAACACAGGAGTCAGCCAGTGCTGCACAGTTAAAGGCAGAAACCGCTTTCACATGAAACTTTGATTCCTTAATCATTTTTATACTTTACATGTTTCTCAAGGTGAGTTGATTTACCTCCAAAGTTTAGTTGTAAACAGTGGTGCTCGTGCTTTGCAGGCTCCACATGACACCATTGATGAAATATATCAAAGGACAAATGATCGCTCCAGGACCAAGAAGGATCCTGCGCCGATAAAATCGACTACTGTTTAAATCCATATTAATTAATAGAATACTATTTACAAAAGTGTCTGACATTGTGTAATGATGAATCACATACCTCTGCTGTATTATGGCCCCCGACCCATACTTGTCCACGCTCATGTCCGGCACGCTTCATCATCCTATGAATATCATTGGCCTGCTCTGCGTTGTACACTGATGCAAGGTTTCCCCCTCCAGAAGACCAGCAGTTTTGCTACAGTGGAGATGAACAGAGTGGAGTGGGCAGTAGAAACAGCCTTCAAAATGGAAAACTGTGAGGAGACGCCTGTTAACCAGGTGTGCAAGTAAATACATCATTAAGTTTTATTTAAAAAAAAATTATATTTTGAATACGGAATTGAGCTAATTACCTCAGCCTCACTCCAAGTCATCTCTTTTGAAATGTAGAGGAGACACTGAGTGCTGAACATAGTCCAACCCTTGGGGCAAGATGGAACCCAGCCGCCGAAATCGTATGGAGGTGCAGCTTTCCATGTATAGAGAGAGAACATTTTGTATAAACAAAAACAAGCCAATTTTTATAATATCCACCAACCTGATGGCATTCCCCAATTATCTTCATTGTCAAATGGATAGCCTGGATGAGCTGGATGAGATGTACATAGAACATATACTCTTTTATTTATTTATTCTTTGTTATTATTACTGATATATTTATGTCTCAAATGGACACCATCATTAGAAATCAGAAGACATGCACTGAACACTGACTTGGTGGAAAGGTTTCCAGTGGCATCTGTACATCTGGACCTGGTGGAAGAGCTGGATGGAAATAGTTTGACACCAGTGAACAGTGGTGGAGAAATTCACCACACGGTATATTTTCAGAAAGTGTCCCCATTTACCAATATGCAAACTACAAATAGAAAGTTGGAAAAAAATTGGCAATATGTAAAATACATAAAATACATACTTAAAAAAATGTTCTCAGTGAACACTCACCAACAGCTGTGGTCAGAGCCATCATGGCACACACAAACAAAGACAAAGTCAGCATCTTCATGGTGGATGGTGCAGATGTTCAAAACGATGACGTCCTTTCATAAAGACAGACATGTTACTCATAACTCTGCAGGGAGCAGGAAACTTCTACTGACCATCAGTGGTTGAAATGAAGGAAAGAAGATGAGTTTTTAGCGAACCTCCTGCAGGATGAACTTCAGTCGACTTCAGTCTCCCAGTGTGAAACTGCTGAACAAGGACCAGCTCTTACAATAAATACTCTGACCAACAGGTAGAAATCCAGGAACAGAGGCAACGCACAGGGACAACACAGAGACAGAAAGTCAAACAACTAATAATAGAACTCCATTGAATTCTCACTGATATTTATCTAGACATGGTTATGGTCCAACAACGCCCTGTTGTCAAAGTAAAGTTTAATGTCCTCTAGAGGAAAACATATGTTCACTGCTTTAAAAGTAAATAAGGGATTAATATATTCACATGTCTCTGTAGAAGTGTGTGACAGAACATTAAACCAGCCATGACCTTCATCTGATCAAAAGGGAAAAAATATTGTCTTATAGGATGGTGCTTTGGTTCCTGAGAAGTCCAGAGATGCCAGTTTCACACCCTTGGTTCAATGAAGCTTCACTCATCAAGATTTCATCGATCAGATCAAATATTAAAAGGCAGATCCGGGAAGTTGTAAATGTTGGCAGAAATAACTCATTGCTTTATTTCACTCATATTTATCTATGGATGATGTTGGCATGACAACGCCCTTATCAAGTTTCACATACTGCCCTTTAAGTCAGCGGGCAAGCAGTCAAAGTAAACTGTGATGTCCTCTAAAGGAAAATGTTTGCTCACTGCTTTAAAAGTGAATAAGGGATTTTGACATTTCTGTAGCAGTGTGAGGCAGAACACCAAACCAGCCAACACCTTTAGGTGCTGCTCAACTAGTAACGCCACACCTAGTTTAATGAAGCTTCACTCATCGAGATTTTATGGACCAATTCACTTTGTGTGCTGTGAAATTGATCGCTTGTATTAAGGGTGTTGGTTTAGTCAGGTGGACACTTGCTCTGACAGATATTTGATATATGAACTGATGGCAAACTCTTTCTGTAGAGCAGCTGGTTTGAAGTCGAGTTGAGAATATCCCCGTCTTTCCGTCTTTATCATAGTAATCAACATTTTGCAGAAAACGCACAAACCTGGCAACTCTGCATAGATGTTACGGGTAACATAGAGGAGAGTTAAAATGGCATGATGGGTAAAAATATTGGTAGAGACAATTCAGAAACACATTAACATTGACAGGGACAAGGCAATGTTATTTAGTGTTTAACTTGACCATTGGTTACATTAGCAGCTTAAATGCTGAGGTTTTATCTTTGTTTGCATTTGTTTTTTTTAGCTCAAGGTTCAGGGTGAGGTCTGTTTTTAGTTTTAATACTTTATTCATATATGTTTGATTTTTGGTGAGATGTTCAATCATTTGAACATTCATTGAAATGACACCCTTTCAGAAATTTAGATTACACAGCTGATTTTTGTAAGAAGTCAGAGGCCAGAAAGGTTGGAAACCAGTGGTTTAATGTTTAACAGTGAGTAAAATCTTCACCTTAAAAGTAACTAGTAACTACAGCTGTAATGCAGTGGAGTAGAAAGTACTTTCTCTCTCTAACGAACTGTAGGGGAGTGGGAGCACAAAGTATTATAAAATGGAAATTCTCAAGTAAAGAACAAATATATAAAAATGTACAAGTACAGTACTTGAGTAAATGTACTGTAGCTCCGTGATTGATTTCAAATGCAATTATCTTTTCTGTTGTCTCCTCTCCTGTCTGCTCTGACGGTGCAGGAAGTGTGTGGATTGAGGATATGGGTTGTGCCGATGGGCAACGATCACCCTCTGCTTCTAACCTTCCTTCAGTCCTTATATAAATGACTGTAAAGTTATATGTTGTAAGACTTTCCACAGTTACAGTTTTGTGAAGCAGGATGAAGCTTTCATGACCACAGATACCCAGCAGGGGGCTCTCTCACCAAGCGAAACTATTAACAGCCATCGACTTTAGTATTAAAGAGGGAACAGTGCAGACGGCTCATTAGTACCTAACACCTTGCAAATACTTCCTGTTGAATTCTGAAAACAGGTCAGATCACAGTGAGAAACTTGACGCCAGCTTTATTTACTCTGTACTCAACATTCCCATGTGGAATCAGAAAATCTGCGGTCCTCGTCTCCTTTAACCAATTTCATTTCCCTCAATCACTAAAAGAACGAGAAAAACAGCAACAAAATGAGTCGTGATGGATGTAATTTTATTAGAACATAAACTTCCTGTAATCTCTTACCTTTTTGTGAGTTACAGTCGGACAAATAAATAACGGAAGGGTTTGTAGGCACAAACAATGATGAGGAGCTTTGTTATACTTTTGTTTAAAGTTCTCAAGTTCAGAACAGGCTGATGAGTTTCTGATGATCCTGGCCACTCTCTTGATCAGCTGCAGGCTTTGTTGGCCAGCACAGGGTCCGGTGCATGTATACGCCTGACAGGTCTGTATACAGCCACAGAAGAGAATGACAAGGAGTGTCTCCTCATGGGTTCACCTGAAACACCAGTGGGTGGAGAAGGTCATCAGAAGATAATGGAACCTGGGGCCCTGATGGTGCAGGGCAGTGGTTCCCGCCCTGTGGGCCGTGAAGGTATTGCAAGTGGGTCGACAAACCATTTGTAAAACAGAACAATTTCAGTGAAACGATATCATTATTTAAAAAAAACTGCAAAAAATAAAATAAATAAAAATAATGTTTTTAAATGTTTTAAAATGAAATGAAACATTAAAAATGTTGTTTTTTTCTCTTATTAAGACCTATATTAAAACATCTGACCTCTGTATCATTCGAGGTCGGATGTGGGCCACAAACATTTTTGAGAATTTCAAGTGGGTCGTGAGTTGGAAAAGCTTGGGAACCACTGGTGTAGTGTTCTTATTTATCAAACTGTCAAATGTAGGATTTACACTATTACGTATTTCAAGGATAAAACATGAAGCAGCACTTTTGTTGCTGCCTCCAGATGATAACGAACTGAAACAGAAGCTTTTCATACAGTTCTAAGGTTTATTTATGGGGACATTCTGTTGGATGGACCAGTAATCACATATTTTGTTCTTGTTGATAAAACCATCAGAAAGACTATAGCACTTCTCCTCACACCTGTTGCTGCAGCAGTTGGAGTTTGCTTTCAATTCTATGTATTTAAAAAATTATACTTGTATTCAGCTTTCATGGGTTATAAATTATAAATATTTATTTTCTCTGAAGCTTCGGGGAAAGTAGGCCAGTTTCTTTTCACACCACATCCTGTTGGCTTGTACGAGCAGCCATGTACTAGGTTCATACCCAGTCCTGTTTGTAAAAACAGCAGCATGACTGAACAGGAAACTAAAGAAAGATGTTACTGTTAAATTTCTAAATGTAAATTGATTGGTTTAAAAGTGGCGTGGTCCATTGTCCACCATTTTTGTCCAGACTGAAATCTGAAAGTTTGTACAGATGTTCCTGTTGCCCAGAGGAGGGACTGTTGTAACTCTGATGATTTTTCAACTTTTCCATTAGATCAAAACTTTTAACTTTTAATTTGTCCAGTACGTCGGTTTATGACTAAATACCTGCACAGCTAACGACATTCCCATCAGCCTCAGTGTTTAGTGCTAATTAGCAAATGTTAGCATGATGATGAACATGCTAAACATTATACCTGCTACACATCAGCATGTTAGCATGCAGATATTAACATTTAGCCCAAAGCACCGCAGTAATTCAGTCCAGCCTCACTCGGACGAACCCTTTAAAAAGAACCAGTCTCCTTCAGTCGAGTGTTTTCAGTGAGTTTGATGCTGAAATGTCTCGTTCACATTTAAACTCACAGTTTGCTTCCTTGACAGGAGGGTGTAATTTTTCTCACTTGCACAGACTGACCTTTGTGGCTCCTGCAGAGGCAGAGCAGCATCACAGAGACTGAGACCAGGAAGAGGGCGACGTTCACTACAGGAAGTAGATCAAGTGCGAGGGGGGACTGAGGCGGCTCAGGATGCCTGGCTTCAGAACAGAAATACCACAGGTTGGCCTCAATGCAACAAAACAACAAGCGTGACTGGTGGGTCGGTGACTGGTGAAGTCAAAGACATTACAGTCATCAATCGTCTCATCTACAGTAGCTGATGGTGAAACAGTAAAACAGTAAGACGTTGTGATTCTTTAATATTTAATTCTGAGCCAAACTAAGACCATTAAACTTTGTGGCCAACTTTAAAAGACAAAACCTCTGATTAAGAAAAATGAGAGACTGAAGTTAAACAATCATCTCACCCCTGACTCTCAACCAGCTGCCTGTCGACTGTCCGGCTGCAGAGATGTTACACCTGTAGAGTCCTTCATCAGCTTCAGAAACACTGTGGATGGTCATGTTTCCTGTGGAGCTGCTCCTGATGAAAACATCATCTTTGTAGAAATCAGCTGTGAGGTTGGAGGAGGAAGTGATGTTTGTGCAGCGCAGCGTCACATCGTCTCCCTCCATCACAGGGAGGACGGGACTCTCCAGGATCACGGAGCCAGCTGAACGACAGACAAACATCACACAGCTGTCATGTGAGCACCAGAAACAGGGCAATCACTGTTTGAACAAACGACCATTGTGGCAATTTTTTATATGTGAGGACTTTAACAAGAATGTTTCCAGATCATTGTTTTTCTCCCCCCTACAGAAACCACAACTTTAGCTTGTTTAAACCCACCTGTTACAGAGATGTTGATGGTGTTGCTGCACACTCCTGCTCCGGACTCACACCAGTACACTCCAGTTTCACTAAGGTAAGCTTCTTCAATGAAGCAGTTGGAATCATTTCCTCTATCCAAGAACGCAGGACAATCTCCATTCGTTATTCTGGACGTGTTCCTCTTAACCCTCCACCCAGAGGAGTTTCCCTGCTGCCCACAGCTCAGAGAGACGGACTCGTACTGGAAGAACTGGGATCTGTTGGGCAGGACTGTCAGAGTGGCTGCAAGGAACACAGAAAACTCAGGTTTATTTTTTATTCCTACTGAACAACTAGGAAAAGTTTGCTGATGTGTAAACACTCTTTGCCGCTGAAGAACGCTGCAGTACATAACAGCAGTTCACACCACCAACAATCAAAGACAATCACCATTTCCTACAGACGACATTGTCACGTTTGTTTTGTCCGACAAAATGAGACGTTGCATAAACTCTGTTGTAAAATAAAGCTCTTCTTCTTCTTCTGTTGAAATCAAGGTTATTACCACAAACCAGGCTTTAGACACATCACACATGTTCCTGGGTGACCTGGAGTACTCACCAACGACAGTGCAAAGCATTGTGATCTCCATGCTGCCTCGCTGCTGACTGACTGACTGACTGAGTAACTGACTGAACAGCTGGATGGAGGGCTGCATCACACCTCTGACTTCATGTGAGGCCACAGCTTCCTGCTGTCATCATACACTCCATATTACAAATGTTTGAAGCATGAAGCATGTTTGTGCTAGATGTCAGCATTGGGCCTCGGTCAGCGTTTATGCCTCTGGATTCAAATGCTAAAGATGTAGCAGTAAATCAAGGCGCCTTTTTGTGTTTTTTACATAGAAAACAACAGTGGCTTTATGTAAACAAACTGGAATGCAGAGGGTTAACATCCTGAAAATGATTGAATATTTGGTAGTTATGATCAGGAGGGATGTTGAATTAAAAAAAAAAAAAATGAAAGTGGAAAATAATGTAATAAATAATATCTTTATTGGAGTTTTTGATACAGACATTTTTACCCTCTAAAGACCACAGTGCGAGTTTTGTAAAAGGACGCAAAGGGTTAATTAGCAAGAAGAAAGTGTTGGATAAAACAAATAACCAAATGTAGCTGATGGTATTCTAATACTAATGAAAATCTATTCTTACTTTAAAAAAATAGAAATAAACAAAAGTATACATTTTGTACATCAGGTTATTTATAATATGCAACAAGGAAGATAACAAACAACATCATATTGGCACATGGACGTCTTTTATCCAGAGAGGAAACAAATTTTACTGAACTGTTTAGTGTACAGTGACTTCAGGAAGTATTCACACCACTTGTCTTTATTGGGATTTAGATTTACTTTAAATTGATAAAATTGCTATTTTCATCCAACAATCTACGCTCAATAATCCGCAACAAAAAAATGAAAACATGGTTTTGAAAATTTTGCAAATTTATTAAAAATGCGAAGTGGAAATCTCTCATTCACAAAAGTATCCACGCCCTTCTCTGTGGTCAGGTGCTTGTTGAAGTATCCAGAGCTTGACTGAAGTCCACCTGCGGCAAATTGAATTGATCAGATGTAGTATAGAAAAACGCACATCTGTGCACATCTGCCTCCTGTCTATTTATTCATTTTGCATTCTGCAGCTATAAGTCAGAGAAAAACAAAGAGGTGGAGAAAAATACTTACTTGCCTCTCAGGTGAACTCATGACACCAATTCCTTTAAACCTTCTTCACACATCGTTATACACAACTCAACACACAACTCTCCAAGACATTCGCCGCAGCTATCCACACATCCGTCGCACTGACCTAAACAAACAACACAATGATGAGGGAAACTAAGAGATGAAGTATTAATGATAGAGTTTGAGAAGTAAAAGTCCTGTTGATTTATTCTGTTTTCTTCTACTCAGGGCTTAGATGACTTAAAATCTGTTGAACCATCAGTTAAACTGTGATCAACTGCATTGGCAAATATCCTCATCATGTATGAACCTTTGTACGTAGAAGTGTAAGAATAGAATAAAACTTATTTCCTGGAATTATTGAGGTTATAATGGAAACGTTCAAATGGAAATTTATGATGGGAAAATGTGGAGATAAGGAATTTATGACTTACTCGCTTGTGTTCTGTTCTCCTGAGAGCCGGCTGTCCCAACCAAGGCAACGACAATAACAATGACGATGACGATGCCAATGATAACAATAATACCGACGTCGAGTCCAATGCCAAACTGGGGACCTAAAAGAATGGAGGAAGTATTCAAGCAGTGGCAGGAACTTTAAGTTAAGTACAACCTGCCAATAACTCCATTAAAAGTAAAGGTTTTGCATTTCAAATTAAATTGAAATAAAAGCATCAAAAGCGAAAAGTTTCCTCTTTTCAATGAATGAATTATAATACATAATAAAAAAAGAAAATCAATTCACATCTTAATAATGTGTAACCTAATTTTTTAATAAATGGAAACATATTTACTCACCAGTGTCCACTGTTTGCTTTGCAGTGCTGTCTCCATCTTCTGGCACTGTTGAACAGTTGAGAGGTGTGTTGAAATATGGGATAAAGTCTCATCCACACCATTACAGGAAAATAATGTTTCTTTTTTGTTATTATTTTTTAAATTATTTTCAGAACTTAAGGATGTTTGGTTCTGTTTCAGAGCTCAGTGGTGACCTCTGCTGGTGACTGTGAGGAAAAGCGCTGTGGGGCAAAATGTGTCACGACTGATCAAGGTCACAGCGACTTCACAAATCATGATTTAGACCTTGTGAACGAAAATCTCCAGAACTCCTGAAGGAGAGATACGACCACGAGGCGGTGATTCTAGTTTTGTTGTTGGTTCGACCATTAGTTTTCTCAGCAGCTGTTTGATTACTGATGTCAGCAAATTGTATATTCAAGTCAAACTGGGAAAGACACATGAGCAGTGACACAGTCGAACAAGCTGAAAACTGAATTTTAATCAATTGAAGAGAATAAAACAACAGGCAAACAGTTCCTCGATTACCAATCATCTACCGCCGTTCACACACTGACTGGTGCAACTTGGACTTTCTGTTCACCAGTTGAATATTATGCAATGAGGGTTTCTTCTGAGTGTGGGCACTTCCACTTTCAGCTCCAGAGGAAGTGGTATCCTTGTTTACAGCCGGTCTGATGATGTGATGGCTTGTGTCAGAATTAGGTTAAAGCTGTTGGTTGCTGGCTGTGTAGTTTTACAACCTGTTCTACACATATATGTATATGTACTATTTCAATTTTCTTTTGTATGTTTCACCAGCATTTGTGAAAAAGGTCCTTTTAATGATCAGTTATTCGGCTGTTAGTGTTTTAAAATGCAGGCAGTTTGTGTAATACTGAACCTTGAGACATTATGATTCAATATACATCGACTGATCAGCCTGAGTTGTTAAACTTATCAAAAAGTATTGACAGTTAATCCTTCGAATGATTGACGAGTAGCAGGTACCACCATTATAATTTGTTAAATTCACTAAAATCCAGAATTCCTTTTTTTATTGAATTACTCACTTTCCTCTGTCTTTGTAAATAACCTGAAGCTAAAATGACAGAACATTTAAAAGGACCTTCAAATGACTGTTTACGTATTCTGTGTTCTTGCATAAATGTCAAGATGAAATGACCAAAACCCAACAATAAGTGTAACAACTCTTGCCAATGTCAGTTAGGATTATAGTAAACAAACGTACCTGTTGAGGCCACATGAGTAAGAAGCAAAATAATGAATCCCACCACTGGCTTCATTATGCTTGGTGAAATCAGTCAGCTGCATAAAGAATCACAAAACACCGATGCCGCTGAGTAAGCAGAGTCGAAATATTCCTATAGACTTATCACAAACTAAGGCAATCAGACATTTCCTTCAGCCCATGGACGACATCTTCCAGCTCTTCTTTTGTCCAATAAAATGAGACGTTGCATAAACTCTGTTGTAAAATAAAGGTCTTCTTCTTCTTCTGTTGAAATCCAGGAAATTACCACAAAACAGACTTTTGTCACATCACACATGTTCCTGGGTGAACTGGAGTTCTCACCAACGACTGACTGACTGACTGACTGACTGACTGACTGACTGACTGGCTGACTGACTGACTGACTGACCTGCGACTTTATGTGAGAGAGGCCACAGGTTCCTGCTGTAATGACAAACTCCATATTACAAAAGTTTGAAGATGGATGTCAACAACTCCAGCCTCCTCTTACTTTGTTTTACCTGAAATAACAAATGTATCAGCAAATCAAAGTAATTCATTAAACTTGCAGTAACTTTCATTTTCCACTCGGGGGCAGCAGAAACAAAAATTAGCATCATTATCATCAATGGTCAACTGTGGAGTTTTCTTGATAAGAATCAAAGTCTGTGTTAATATTCAGTGTTAGTCATCAAGACACTATGTGTGTATCATTGAAGTCTAGTCACTTTCATTCCATATAAATCTCTTAAAAGTTTGGAACTTAATTTGTTTACTTTCACACTTGGAGTCATTTTTGATGCCTCAGTGTGGTAATGTTGACATGTCCAGGCCACGCCCCTGGAAATTTGTTAACAGAATATAATAAATGTGAAAATAAATATGTTATATATGTTGGAATGGATTAATGTGAAAGAAATAAATGTACAAATGTTACAAAAAATGTGTAAATGAATAAATAAATGTGAAAATAAATTAATATGACAGAAAAAAAATATAATATAAAATATATTTTTTAAAATCATCACAGTCAATTTATTTATTCATGTATTTATTTATTTTTTCATTCAACATTTGGGAGCCCAAACCACTCAATGGGAAAACAGGATCCCTTAAAGATGAAGGTTAGGAACCAGTACTTCTTGTATTACCCCGTTTCATCAAAGGGTGTTAGCATGTTCATTTCTACAGTTTTATTAGCGGATTAAATACATTATAGAAGCAAATGTCAGTTCCCTGTTTCCATGCCCACAAAGATACCTTAAAATACTTTATTTAACAAACAAGGAAGAAAGTGGAGCTCATGAAATTCAATATTTTCGTACCTAAATGAAGCAAAAATTCCTTAAAAATCCCAATTGTAGGAAAATTTAACAGATTATAAAAAAAGTTACCCATCGTCTCCCCAGGTTTTAAAAGTTTTTCACACCAGGTTAATTTGAATATACAACAAGGAAGATAACAAACAACAGACTTTTATCCACAGAGGAAACAATTTGAACTGTTTTAGAGGAAGTACAGAGGCTTCAGGGAGTAATTAGGCCACTTCTCGTTACTCTGTCGTAGATTTACATTTAAATGGGTGAAATTGCTATTTTGGTCGGCCAAAATCTACGCTCAACAAACAACAATGACAAAGTGACTACATGTCTAGAAATTTAGTGAAACCCAAAAGCGGAAATCTCTCATTCACAAACGTGTCCACACCCTTTGCTGTGGTCAGCTGCTTCCTGTTTGCTTTAATTACGCGTGAGATGTGTCCAGAGCTTGATTGAAGTCCACCTGTGGCAAATTGAATTGATTGGATGTAGCATAGAAAGACACACATCTGTCTACATAATAATAATAATAATAATAATAATAATGATAATAACATATAATAAGTAGAGATATAAGATGAGAAATAATGTGGGGATAAATACTTACCGGCCTCTCAGACTGCCTCAGACTGCAGACCTGCTTCAAACAAACCTACACTTAATTGGACACACGTCTCTCCAAGACAGTCGCAGCACATGCCCAAATATTTGTCTCTGTTACCTAGACAACAAAACGTGGTTGAAGCTCAATGTGAGAACTGTGCAATAGTTTATAATCCTTTGAATGGAACATGAAGGAGTCACAGATGATGCTGCCTCGTCTGTTTCTGCATTTGGGTCCTACTTCCTGTCGCCTGTTCAATTATCCAAAGTTTCAAATGGAAATTTATAAGGGGGAGAAATGTGGAAAAGAGGAATTCCTGACTTACTCTCTTCTGGTGTGCTCTCTTCAGAGTCCACCATCCCAACCAAGGCAATGACGATGACAATGACGATGACGATGCCAATGATAATGATAATACCAGCATCAAGGCCAATGGCAAACTGGGGACCTAAAAGAATGGAGGGAATATTTAAGCAGTGGTGGGAAGTTTTACTTAAGTACAACGTGCCATTAAATTCCATTACAGGTAAAGGTTCTGCATTTAGAAGAACAGAAATTGTACCAGGAAGTGTCATAATATGTGTGAGTTAAGTTTCTGTTAATTCTACAGAAAGAAACAAAACATATTTACTTACTCGGATCCTCGGTCAGCTCTGGAGCGTTGTCTCTATCTGGCACTGTCAAACCGTTCAGAAAAAAATGTTACAATGTGGAATAAAGAAGTTTTTTTTAGCTGATAAAATAAATTAATTTAAAAATGTGCTACAGCCAATCCATCATCCATCATTATGATTAATTAAAATCACTCAAAATCCAGATTTTTCCATGTAATTTCTCACTTTCCCTCTGTCTTTGTAAATGATGCTAAAACAAACTAAATATAATTGTAATAAGTAACTTAACAGTAACTTGGAAATGTCAGGTAGAAGTGTAGTAAACGAACGTACCTGTTGAGGAAACATGAGTAAGAAGCAAAGTGATGAATCCCACTGCTGCCTTCATTATGCCTGGTTAAATCAGTCAGCTGTAAAATTAAGAAAGAAAATTGTCCTTGTTGTGAAAATTAAGTAGTGCCAATCTGTCACAGCGATAAAAACAGAAACCTCTGCTTCCTTTTATAGTGTCTGAGGAGGGAAGTTGGTTTCACATTTCTGAATGGTGCCAAAGAACATCCAGTGAGCTGTGGTTCTGCAGACGGAAACATCCTGTTGAAGAGGGAATCTCAACCTGTGGAACCGATGCAACAAAGAACTGAGGCTGTGGAAGAGCAAAGGGAGGAACTACCTAGTATTACAGCGGTATGGTGTTCCTAATAAAGTGAGAGTATTTACCATAGTGCTCAAATATTCCTACAGTGACTTGTAGAGGTTCAGGCATTTAAAGTGCACACAGGGTTAGCTGTAGATAGATAGATATTATCCTGATTTTCTGTGTGTGCACTGGGATTTGATGGACAATGGAAATGACTATGAAGAGAAGAAATTATATCATGGCAAAAAGTTGGCTCAGATTTTAGAAAGAGAAAACATCAATAAAATGAATCCAAAAAGCTAAAACACCTACAACTATTAAACCATGATAATTCCTTTTCAAAACACCCACAAAACATTCACAAACTTTTAAGTCATAATAATCTCTATAGTAAAAGAGAATTGAAATGAATTAAACACTTGTTGCATCTGTCATTAACCAAGTGAAATATTTTTACACATGCTATTATTACCTGTGAGAGCCCAGTCACCAGTGATTATATTGATCTAAATAAAACTGTTCAATAAATACTAGTTTTAAACCTTTATACATGTGTTTTAGTAGCCAGATGTTGCAATAATTATTCTTTACTTTCCACCCATCATGCCATAGTTAAGGTTGTTTGAAATAAATGTAAAAAAAAAGAAGAAGAAAGAATAAGATGCTGCACCAACATCAGAATATCTCTCAACACTGCCACCTGGTGTCCAAAGTGATAAACAGCAAGTGGAAAAAACAAATACAATATACGGCCCAGACAGAAACAAATAACCAACATAAATGCATCAGTCATACCGTGTTTGACTTAACAGCCAAACTCTGGCATTTGACTGATCTGACAAATCAAAGATTTTATACAAGCATCAGTAAAAATATACCTGCAGCAATTGACTGAAAGCTAGAGGTGTATTTAGAATGCTGTACCTTTAAATATCTTATTGCAGTTGCATGATTATGTCCATATTTACTGTACTAAATCCAAAGGCTGTACAAACTTTATCTAACAATTTGTGAAGCACTGTTTTTACTAAACAAATCTCCAATGTGATCACAGCCTAATGTTTTATGAAGGAAATGTAGGTGACAGTTTTGACTGTGATTATCTGTCGTGTTTCAAAGACAATAATGTGATCCTGGAGAGTCCAGTGTCTCCTGTGTTGGAGGGAGAATCTGTGACTCTGCGCTGCACAACTCAAAGCAACTCTTCACACCTGCAAGCCAGCATCTTAATGAGGAACAGACCTCCTGCCGGTGCAGGAGATCTGACAATACACATTTACATTAGTGGCAAAATTCAAGAATGCTATTAATACTAATAATGATTATAAAACTTTATTTGTATAGCACTTCACAACATTTAATATGAAACAAACAAATCAAAGTAACAATGAAAATAAACATCACTGGACTCTGTGAGTCTGGTCTCCTCTGGCAGGTTGATCTAAAGGCCTGAAATAAATGGGCAGCCGGTGCAAGGATGCTGAAACAGGGCTGATGTGAACTCAGTTTTTTGGAGCTGAGCAGCTGCATGGTGAATGTGTGTGTGTGTGT
This sequence comes from Seriola dumerili, assembly GCF_002260705.1. NCBI lineage: Eukaryota > Metazoa > Chordata > Actinopteri > Carangiformes > Carangidae > Seriola > Seriola dumerili. The sequence continues at coordinate 57,625 of NW_019174409.1, forward strand.
GTGTGTGTAAACTAAAAATACAACTGAAATACAAAGCGTTCATGTCCACCTTTGGGAGCAGGGAGACGTTGTACACCTTCACTACATCGTGGTGTGCCTGAAGACAGCAGGAGGAAGTGTGTTTGTCCTGTGTCTGTGTTGTGTCTGCGTTCACACACTTTCACAGGGATGTGGTCAGAATAAGTGGCGCATTATAAAGACACAGGGTTTTAATAAAGTTTAACAGGAAGGTCAGAGTGTGAGAAACAGCTCACAGAAAACAGTGTGAAGCTCTATTGTCACTGTATAGAGTTGTATATATACATATATATACATATATATTATTAGACCCATAGTTTTGTTGCTACAGCCAACACTGACCTGATGTGGGTGTTAGGGGTTTAATGAGTCCATGAAACGTCATAAATGTGTGATGCATCGTGTTGAAGGCTGACCACAGCGAGTGTATTTCTAAATCTGCAGCAGCTCTTTTCTCATTAATAGCACCATGTGAACACGTCCTCGCATGAAACACAAACTCTGCTGTGATGATGTGTTCAACCTGTGCAATGACAGAGGTAGAGCAAATGTTATGATGTAACATGGGATGTGGAAGTTGCCACCATTAAAACAGTAATTACTGTACCTCAGTCTTACCTACATGATCACTAATTGAAGAATAGACAACAGGCTCTTCTGGTTGGCATGGCTTGGTACTTGCTCCGGACTCTTTTGGTTCTGTTTGGAAACACATCAAATGAACATACCTGTCAGTCTACACTATTAACTGGCCAGACTGTTGTTTCCCGCCCTCCTTCTGTAAGTTACTTGTGGGTTTAATCAAACAGGTTTCTTCAGTATTGATAATGATAGAATGGTTTACTTTGTTGTATCTTTGTGTATTGTATTATTAAATTAGGGTTCCCACTGCAAATATATTTTTGTTTGTTGAATGAATTTCTTAAAACCTTCCATCTCACGGTGACTGTGTCAAACTGCACAACGTCTTCAATGTAGACGGTTAAATGAACATTTGTTTCAGCCTGTGGTTTTCTCATGTGGTTTATAACTGAAAGGATCAAATTATCACCTGCATCAACATCTTAGAAGTACTAGAAAGGAAACAGTGTTCAGTCTTCAACAGACGGACTGACATCTACTCATCCCTACTGTTGACATGAGAAACCTACAAGTTGGTGAAGTTTAAACGGTCGCCATGTTCAGATATTTGACTGAACGTGTTCTCTAATGGTAGTTCCACTGACCAGGAATATCTACAATATTTTGTTCCAATCCTGAGGGTTGAACAAAATGATTATGATTCATCCTCTGGGAACCATTAATGTGACTGAGATATTTCAGTCTGAACTGAAGAGGTAGAACAACTGACCAATAGACCGGCATTGCTCTGTAGAACCACGCTGCTAGCATTTAAAGAACATGTGATATACCTTTCTCCTTGCTTGGTTTTCTGACAGTAGCATACGTCACGTTGTGTTGACCAGCCACATCATCACCACCTGTGACAAAGAATAATGATAATATAAGAAAGAATAACACGTCATTTTCTATCCATGCTTCATTTTTGTGCTTCTGCGCCGCCGACAGCCGTATTGTTTTCAGTTCTCCGTTCTCGTGGACACAATATCTCAGTAACGCCTTGAAGGAACTTCTTCAAATTTGGTACAAACGTTCACCTGGACTCAAGGGTGAACTGACTACATTTTGGTTGTCAAAGGTCAAAGGTCACAGTGACATCACAACACACGTTTTTAGCCATTACTCTTCAGAAAGACTTCACAAAGCAATTATGACAAAATTCCACACATTAGTCTGAGTGATGGAGAGATACAAACACAAGGAAAGTGTTTCATTAGGGTTTGGCTGTGTTATAGTGGATATAAGAATATTATTTAATAATACCAGTTAAGTAAAAGTGAAATAAAACATCATGTCTCGTTCTCCTCTCTTGGTCTTTGGAGAAGCTCGTATGTCATGTGATGTGTATCAGCCGCACCGTCACCACCTGTGACTGAAAATATTGTGACTGTATTTATTTTCCATGTTACTGTTTTACATACTAAACAAATCATGGTATTAAAATCGATCTTAAAACCAAATTCCTCTGATGATTAAGACAAACTTTGAGTAACACAAATTCCCTGTGGTTTTGTGCTGCAAGAAGGTAAATACATGAAACATCATGTACCTTTTCCCTTCCTTGGTTTTCTGACAGTAGCATATGTTAGATTGTATGGATCAGCCGCAGCATCACCGCCTGTGGCTAAAAACAAACAACAAACAAACAAACAAACAAAAAATCATCTTATATCCAGGCAGCATTTTTTTCATATTCATTTTTAGCTGTTTTGCATGTGCTTAAGAAGCATTTTAGTACCTAAAGGTGACTTCAAATTTCTCCAGTAACTAAGACCAAATGTGTTGCACCACAGATTTGCTGTGTTTTTATGTATATTATGTAGATTAATAATGTATATTATTACATGTATAAACCTTTGTTTAAATACCAGTTAGTAAAAGTAAAATAAAATAAATGTATGAAAAAAATGCATGTGGATCAGCTGAAGTTTCATTGGCTGAAAGAAACACAGGACAAAAGAAAATAAAAGACATTTGTAATAAAAAAAGAAATAACACCACAGTTTATTCCATGACTTAAACAGTAAACAGTCAAACAGTTTTAGTGTAAGATAGTCAGGGTCTTTACCACCAAGAAATTAGCTTTGTGGTAGAGTAAAATATATTAGAGTAGAGTCATAATTTATATCATTCAGACAATAGTATGAAACTTGCTGGCCAAAATAAATCACAGCCCCGTGATGGGATTCAAACTGATGTGCAACATTTACATAATTACAGTAAGTCATACAACTTCATACAACAATGTAATTAAAAATGTTGAACACAAGAAAATACAATAAAATTTACTTTATATTTTTTAATAACAGTCACGTTCCTGTCTATGAAAACTGTTAAAGACTTTACTTAATTAATTTCAATTAATATAACTTGACTTTAATATCATTAAGTAACATTTACTTAATATCTTCATGAATTTTACATTTTACTTGATATTGTCAAGTTAGTTTTAAAAAGTACTTTCTTCAGTGCAGCACAATAATTTGAGACGGATGTGACACGTATTTAAACACATCTATAAATCATCCCACATAAATTCATACAGTTAATAAATTAATAAAGTAATAAAATGAATACACAACTCCAGGAACTAAAGCTGCAGTTAAAGCAGCGTTCAGCAGTTACCTGTGGTTGTGCTGCTGCTGCTGCTGAAATGAAAAATGAAATGAAATGAAAGGTTGGCTTCATTTTTGTAATACCCCCACCACCACCAGCAGCACCAGCAGCACCATCACTAGAACAGTGACAACCATCCGCAGCCAGGGGAGGGCAGGAGGAGTCTCCTCATGATGTTCTGAAGAGACTGAAGGCACTACAGAAAAAAACAAACTTCATGATGCAGCTCTCATTACACTTCTTCTGTACCATCTGTACCATACGCAAAACAATCAATCAATAACCAATATTTAGTTTATGTCTCACCTCTGACAGCCAGCAAACTCTGTGGTGATTCTCCAGCTCCAGAGATGTTACATCTGTAAAGACCTTCATCTGACTTGGAAACATTTTGAATGGTCATGTTCCCTGTGTACCCAGTCTTGATTAATTTGTCATCTTTATAGAACTCAGCTGCAAGATCGGGAGGACTTTTTTTCTTTTTGCAGTGAAGAGTCACGTTGTCCCCCTCCGTCACTGGCTCGACAGGACTCTCCAAGATCACAAAACCACCTGAAGAATATGCAGGAAAGATTTTATTTGAAACATGTTTTGATGTTTACATTAGAAATTGTTGTCCCATTAAACAGAAACTGAAGAACCAGTTGTAGGTCTGAGTAAAGAGGGTCAAACTTTGACGGCGCTCAATCAAAACTTAGCTGGAATACAACTGGTTTGTATCAGGTAAAATCTTTGTGATACTATAGCAGTCAAAAATGGGCAAAGAGGAGGGCATGTTTGGAGATTAGATTTAGGTGCATGCCAGTTTGTGGCGAGCACATGCTCACCCACCTGTCACTCATAATGTAAACAGGTGAGTTATATAAACAGGTGTCATGAAGGAGGAAATTAGCTTTAGAGACCAAAACAGTTTTTGTACCAGGCTGTAAACATGTTTCTTTCTGCTGTAAAGTTGAACATTTTAACATGGGAGTCTATGGGGACTGACTCACTGTTGGAGCCAGACTCTAGTGGTCATTACAGGAACTGCAGTTTTAGCACTAGAGTGTTGCATTCAAGTTTCTGCTCCAGAGTTTGATGATTGATAACTTGGCTGCTGCTGCACAGTTGAGGTTCCCTCTGGTGGATGGGAGGGTTTTGTTGAGTCTGTTCAGTCACTTCTTAGTACATAGACTTTTAGCTTTTTTTTCCTGTTTAAATTGTTTTTGTTTACAATATTATGTGTGGTGACTAAATAAAAATTCTTCAATACTTCAGTGTTGAGGACAGAAAGAGAGTTACTAGAGACAGTTACTAACTAAAACATACTAATCACGGTGACGTTGAGAGCGTTGCTTTTCCGTCTGTCTCCATCCTCACACCAGTATTCTCCACTGTCTGAAGCAAATGAAGGATAAATTCTGCCAGATCCTGCTGATGTCACCCAGTTTGAAGTGTTTGTACGTTTAATTTCCTTCAGTGTCCTCATCACTGTCCATTCAGCTGAGCCATCAGATGTGCAATTTATAGAGATGGACTCATATTCAAAGAACTGCAGTCTGTTTGGAAGAATACAAGGAAAAGCTGCATCTGAGACAGAAACATAGAGGAAGAAATGAGTTAATGTCTTACACCTTCTTGGTTCTGAATCAAAAATAAAAACACTTTTAAGAGGAAAGTTTGTAGTGAGTATTACCATGGCAATAATGACATTTTTAATGATATTATAACAGTCATTGAAGTTAAAGAAATTCTACATGCACAACATAAATTATGGCCTGCAACATGTTTTGTTTTAAACAGTTATAATATCTGGTGAGAGACAAAAGCTGAGCAGCAGCGCCCAGAGTCTTGGTCTGTGGTTCACAGAGTGTGACCTTGTTTTCTCTCATATATTCTCATACTTTTGTCTCATTAATACAGAAGCCATGTTTTTTAAACAGCAGATATTTGATTTAAAGAACAAGTTCCTTCATTGCACTGACTGTAGCTTACCAACTTGTTGAGCACAATAACTGTGCTGCACTTGTGCAACCAGCACCATCAACACGTTCATCACTGGATAGACAAAGGGAGAGAGCTGCATCAGAAACACTGCAGATCATCTCACATGCAAAGTCACATGTATTTTGTGTATTTTGTGTATTTTGTGTATTTTGTGTATTTTGTGTATTTTGTGTATTTTGAAGAACTGTGTAAAGTGATATAAATGGATAATAACATTTTGATAGCACTTAATTTTATGGTTCACTAATAAGATGTAACAAGTTTTACTTTGTATAAAATTAGACAATAGTAAGATGTAACAAGCCCTAATTTGTATCAAATTAGACAACACTATAATTAATATATTGTTTATTAAACATTAAACAAACATAGTTATACTATATTTAGAAACCATAGGCATACATACATATTCAATCCAAAATAAACAATACTTAGACACTATTACCCCAATTATACTATAATTAGAAACCAAATAGGAGACCCTAATATACTATTAGGCACCATTTTACAAGTTCATAGTCTAATGAGAAATAAAAGACAATATAAGATCCAAAACATGTTACATTTAGGTGCTATTCTATTGGTTTTGATACAGTTAGTACACCTCATTACGTGTTATTAGTGTACCGTAAAATAAAATATGTAGAAGTAGAATAATAAAGTAGATAAATGATCTTTCTTCTGTCTCTGCTGCTAATAGAAATAAATTTAACATAACATCATGTATTTCTTTGTATTTAAACCTCGTACAGGAAGGAGGAGACACCCAGTACTCACTCGTCCTCGTGCAGAGAGCTGTGACCTCCATGACGTCTCGCTGCTGACTGTCTTGATATAAGACTGAAATGCAGACATAGTGAAATGGAGGCGAGGACCTCCTCTTCCTGTTGAGCTTATTTTTTGACGCTCGTGCATCGACAGGTTTGGTCTGTTTTTAAATATTTGTGACGTGGAGGCAGAAATATAAATGTGAAACCAAAATAAAAACCCACAGTCTTTCAGTGCAGAGTTAAAAACTGAATGTAAGGGAAGAACTAAGACCCAAAAAGTAGCTGACATGAAGCTACAGTAGGTTTCTGACTCTTTATCTGTCAGGACCAAAGGAGGAAGTAGTGAGGCGCTTGGACACAGGAGGTCACTATTACTATACATTCCTCTTTCCTTCCAACATTCAGCATTGGACACTTGTTACCATCACCACTATCATTCCCTGAACTTGAGCAAAAGGTTATTATTGCAAAGAGTTCCCTTAAGCTGATCAAGTTTTTTATTTCAATTGTCAAGTTTTATAGATGAAGTTCACTTTATGCATACTTATTCACAAAATCATTCTTACCCGATATTAGGTGAGAAACAACACTGCTTTGTTCTATTGAGAAATAGAGTTTGTTTTGTTTTTCAGAATGCCAAGATGTTTCACCTAAACGACGGATTATCAGTGTTCAGTAGGTCACTGTCCTCTCACACATGCATCTTCGTCACTATCTGTCTCCTTATACAGACTTGTGGAGGTAAAAATTTTATTTTCGGCTGTCCCTGACTGACTGACTGACTGAGTGATCATATTTCCACCACTGGTCAGCCAAATGCAAGTTGGAGTTTCCCTTTCAACCGTTGCTCTTTCAAATTAACTTAGCACATCGTTGCTAGACTAGAGACTTCATTTCAAACAGACCGTGACGGTCAATGACTGGCCCGTGTATGGATGCTGACCGGGGGCTTAGGGCTACAACTCTTGTTACAGGCAGTTTACCTGGCTACTCAGGAACCGCAGGGAAGCAGAGGAGAGCTTCCAATACACTGAGCCTCGCCTCAATTACAGCAAATTAACTACTTTTATTACATGTAACATTATCACTAAAGGAGGCAGAGTAATAACGAAACATAAGACACTGAGCAGAGAGAGAGGGAGGGAGAGAGAGAAGTCATCCCTAACTGCTAGAGAAACTAGCAGATCTGAATAGCATGCAAACAACAGAAATTCACACAACCGGAAATGAGACAATGCACTTACTGCAGAACAACAGTTTGGATTAACGTTTGCAGAAACTTTTACATGTGACTGAAAACGAGACTTTGTAACTGATAAATTGTTCAGGGAATAAATAAATCACTCCTAGCTCATACATGTAGAGTTGGCGATTGTTGTGTGCATGGAACAATACCCATTCAATGAGGTTAGCTAAGTGCTACCTCCAATTGCTAACGTAAATAATGACAAAACAAGAACCAAGTTTCTGGAAAAATGAATTCAACTAGAAATATATCTATTAATTGCTGGTATATTTGGAGGAATGCACATTAATGTTTAGATGCTTTATTCTTATGTTCTTTGGCTCACTGTTCTTCCATTTATTGTGTCTACTGCTTTTAAAGGTCATAAGGTCAACACAACTAATGCACCACCATTGAACTTCAGCACAACACCATCAGGTAAAGAAGTAGATGTAAATTGATCATGACATAGAGCAATAAAGCAGGTTTGAGTGGGTAAGCAATATCAGAAAATATTTTTATTTATCTCAAACTGCCTGTTATGTAGCCCCTCTGGCCTCCTTAAGAGGCCGCCTTAAAAGCACACCTTCTTCTGATTGGTGGAACTTCAGGAACCCTGCTGAAGCCTGCAGTGCACCCAGTGCTCCTGAGTCTGCTCTTATCCTCTTATAAGTGTGAATGTTCTCAAAGGAAACTGTAAAACTAGGAAACTGGTAACTAAAGCAAAGTAACCAAACTTAAATAACTTTGATTGGGAATGCCAACTTCTCAAATCCACAATCTGCAATGTGAGAGTGGACAACATGAATATCCACAGCAACAAAGATTATAGATAGATAAATATTTTTGCTGTGAAAATCTCCAGCTTTCAAAATTGTAATAACTTCCCAAAAAAATGAAACATGAAAATGAAAAATGATCTTTGTGGTCATTTTTGTTTGTTTATTTACTTATACACATTAAAATGGGTTTGAGTCAGCTCATTAGAAAATATCATGGATTTGGGCGGAGCAAGTCAAAACGTGTCAAAGCAGCGCTCTGAGTAAGGTATAAGTAACTTACAGAAACATTGCGCGCAATATAGACTGTGCATTAACAAGTCCACCTCTACCTTTGCTTTCTCTGTCATTCTCTCTCTCTTTCTCAAACACGCAAGCAGCTTTGTCCTTCTTTGTCAGTTCACAGAATTGTTTTGAGGCACATGAATCTTGCTCAAATTGATTTGTTTTTTTTGCATAAGCAAAATGCATCTTGTAATGAGGATTTCTCTGCAGCAGGTTCACCTGTGTTTCACTGTTCAGCACCACGGACAGGTCGATGGCTGACACTGACAGGCTGCAAAAGTCTCTTTTCTGACTCTCTTAAAAACTATCAACTGTGAAAGTATCAAAGCCTCAGTCCACAGAGAAATGCACACAGCCTGTATTCAGAAACTGAGCCTCAAAACCAGCCGTCAGGACTTCTGGAACTTTGTGATGTCACAACAAAGCAGTCGCCACCCTCAGCAAAGCCCATTTGGACCCACCATCCAACCTTGCACGATTTTGGTGTTTTACCTCAAACCAGCTCTATTTTTATTGGATCACTCAGAAAACAGTCAGCCAATCAGAGGAAAGGCTCAGAGCCTCCTCTCTTCTGATTGGCTCACCGACCTGTTGATACTAGAGCTCCAGGGAGAAGCCTGAGAGAGGAGATGTGAAACTACACTGAGATGGGTTTTGGTTCTTAAAACCACAAATATAGCTTCTTGTGGATCAACACTTCAAATAAAATACAGAAGAAGAGAAGAGGAAAATATGGAGCATTAAGTAACATTAAATGTGGTAGAAATTGTTAAATGGTGGTTATCCTGATAACCAGTTGGAAGTGCATGTGTTAAGTTGTAGATTTAGGTACTTTTATATGTTGAGCCCAGAGATTCACAATGACATTGCTGTTATGCTTCTCTTTCTCACTCAGTTTTGTATATTTACTCTGCAGAAGAAAAGACAACAGATACTGTTTCTACACTGATAGAACAGAAGAAAGACATAACAACCCACAGAGATCAACTCAAGTCACAGCTGGAGGAAGTAAACCAAAAATGGGTGCAGAGTAGTGAGTGTCTTCAGGAAGTGGAAAAAATTTTTGCAGTCCAAATGGAAACTGGACCAGATAAAGGAAGTAAAGGAGAGAGAGCTGCTGCTGATAGAGAAACTGTTGCCGACATTGGATACTATAACTAATAGCTTGAAAACAGTCTAGTGTCTTAGGTGGACGGTTATTATGAACACAGCCCTGATCCAATGCCCACAGTTATTCTTTATGATTATTTGATAACAAAGGATAATGTTATTAGAGATGGTCTAAGATATGTAATCAGAGAGAAAATATTATAATCTCAGCAGATTGGTGAAGGTGTTGCCTTGATTTTACAATATCATGATCTGCTGTCATTTTCAACTTTTCTTTTATGTATTAGTCATAGCAAACAACTGTAGTTACTGGTTTATCTCATTCACGTTTCCTCAGATCAGACTCTCTTTTGAACTGTTGCCTGTTGTCAAATCATGATATTTGGTGATCTAAGGGTTGATAAGGAAAGTATTTACGTAACCGATTACGTCATTATGATTTGTAAAGTGTATATGTTTGATATTACAAGAATACAACAATACAACATTGAAGCTTGCAGAATATTTTTTTTAAGCATCAGTGGGTTCTTGGAAAAAAAATTAAGAATTAAAATGTGAATTAAATTTTTAACCATATGTTCAATTCAATTCACTTCAATTCAATGCCTTTATTGTCATTGCACAGTGTGGAATGAAAGTGTCTCCAGTGGTGCATACAGTAAACATGACTACCAACAAGTAGACATGTTACAGTCTATATAAGTGAATATAAAACAAACAATAAATAGTATAAAAAAATAAAATTGATGTAAAAAAGCTGAATAAGTCCATGTAATCAGTTTTATTACACATAGGTAAATTGCACAGATAATATTACACATGTTCAGGGTATTATAGCACATGTACAGGATATGGTTTATGTACTTATTATAGCCTTGTTGTTCAGCAGTTTAGTTCTCTAATGACACTTTGATAAAAACTTGTCAGGACTCTGGAAGTGTAGCACCTCCTGGAGGGCAGCAGGAATCATGTGGTGCACGCCCATCTCATTACAGACAGCCAGGGTCAAAGTATTTCAATTCAGGACTTTGACTGTGCAGCTGAATTTACTGCAGCGAGTCGATCATCAAGTCACAAAACAGGTACGATGGTTTAAAATTCAATTCTTCTTTAGATTCTAACATTACTCATGCTGTCACTAACTTTTAATTTGAAGGATTACCATAAATGCTCATCGTAATGGTAGGTCTTCTATCATAACCGATCATCTGTATTTCATTTTAATATGCAATGAGTTAAACTTACACACAAAGTGATGATGATTATTGTATCTTTAAAACATTACAACTGTTATGAGTAGACATGTTATCAGTGTTCTTGACTGCAATCTAATTTAGAAGCTCTATGAGCAATACATCAAAGTGCAGCACTTTTCTTTTAACTCAAATGTAACAACAATGTAAATAATTCATGTTATTATTTCAATATTTCCTCAGTAATTGGAAAACCGACAGTTTCTATGTATAAATCAGTGGTTGCTTCATGTTCCTGTTCATGAGAGTTATTCAAACTAGAGTCATAAATTGGTATTTTATTATTGAGTATCTGAAGAAGGTCACAGTGGAACATTATGCAGGTTAATGTTTTACCAGTTTTACTGCTGTACAGTGAAGGTTTCTCTTTTGCCAGTAGTTACTAACGGTTACAGGCAGCCATGTTGTGGGACAAACGCCTACACAAATATTTGCACTACAGCAGACAAGATGGATGCCTGATGAATGGTAGTGACCTGTTTAGCTGTACACTTATGATTGTGCCCTCATTTTATATGACATATCATCAGATGCACTGCTGATCCATGTTTTTGCATTTAAATTTCCTCACATTTATAGATATTTATAACTAATGGTAAAACTCAGCCCATGCCTCGTTGCCACAATCTGTAGCAACTTAGAGCTGATCCACATTTACCTGCTGTCCCAGTCCGTCTAGAAGTATTAGGGATTTTAAGCACAGACCCTTGAAGTGACGACTATGCTGCTAGTATACATCCCAGCACGTTGCCGTAGTAATGGAAATCAAAGATTATTAAGAAACATTTAACTGTCAACTTCATACTTCAGCAAACCGAGGTTGCTCTGAAGATTGGTACAATATGTCTCTTTGTATATATCTGTCTGTTACTTCAGCACCACGGACAGCGTCATGGTTTCATCAATACACAGAGGATGGAGTTTAACAACAGTTTGTGCTACAGGTCTATGAATAAACTGAAAAAATCTGTCAAATTATCAGGTATCTTTGTCAAATATACTTATAATCCATAAAACTGCAAACAGTATAATTGAATACAAACTAAATGACAGTGAGAAATGTAGAATTACTCTTTAACGTATCACAGGATAAACTAGTCTTTCTCCTGTAGTAGACCGTTTGGCTGCAACACTAGGAAGTTTCGACATATAGTCATAGCTGTCCCTTCAACTGTCGCTGCTTAAAGTCCTTATTCTCTTCAAGAATTAATATGATACAGCTGGTTTATTTTGAATTTACAGAACTCCATGATGCTTCACTTGAAGAAGAGGCTGTCTACACTCACACACACTGATTTCAGTGTTTTAGTTTTTCGTCATGCTGTTGTCCTACTTCTCCTAACAGACTGCTGTGGAGGTAACTCACACACAAACACAGAAACTAACAAACAGATACAACCTTGTTTCCATTATATCATATTTTAATATTGTAATAAAGTGAATGTAGTGTACATGTACATCAGACATGGGCAACATGCCATATTTGTGGTGTTGAATATTCAGTGTTGCAGACATGAAAAGAGAGGTCTGAGCCTGACTGCAGGATGATTCCTTCTTGTCTTTCTAGGTCTATCTCAGGTAGTTGGACCAACTCAGCCAGTAATTGCAATGATTGATGATGATGTTATTTTGCCATGCCATCTGAAACCGTCTGGGGATGCTGCTGATATGACGTTTGAGTGGGCGAGACCTGACTTGAAACCCAGATTTATCCACGTGTGGCACAATTATCAAGACCTTCATAACAACCAGCATCAATCCTACAAAGGCCGAACATCAGTGGACGTCAACAAACTGAAGCACGGTGACATTTCATTAAAACTCTCCAAAGTCAAAATGTCCGATAATGGAATATACAGATGCTTCTTCCCACATTTGGGTAAAGACTCTACTGTACAACTTGTCGTTGGTAAGCATGCATTTATTATTATTAATACCAGCTACAACAGTGGGGCTGGTATTGTTTTCACGTTGCCAGGTTGTGTTTGTGTCACCACAGTGAAATGTGGTCCTGGAGAGAGCTACTGTAGTGGGAGCTACCACAGTATCACAGTTTTGAGGACTTTGGCAGAGTCTCTATGTCTGTGAACAGATTTTGTGTTGACGATTGCACCGAAACCCTAAAAGGTACAGTCACAAAACTTTACAGGTGTGTAGCTGAGATCAAAATGGAGGTTGACTTTAAAGATGGGTGTCGTCTGAGCAGTAGCACCAGAACAAGGGGTGTTGGAATTGGGAAGGGGGAAAATGTCCCCCAACTTTACTAAAGTCATGGACCACTGTATCCAAGTATCAGTCATTCCTGTCCACACTAAGACATTAGGGTAGAAAGGTAAACACTAAAGACCATCATCTGATCACAACGTGAAAACAACATGAAAAAAATACCAGCCCTGCTGTCTTCACTGGTAATTATGAAGTTATGACCACTGAGTCTTCAAGGGTCAAAACATGAACAGGTTGACGGGCGTTGCGGATGGTGTGATGTGCATGGTCTTTTATTATTGTAGTTTTGTTGTTGTTGTTGAGCTACTGCTTCATATTCACTGCTGTTTACAGAAATCAGTCCTCAACTGATGGTTGGATGTTGAATGCATGATTTTATTTCAGTCAGCAGTGTAGAGAAAGAAAAAAGCAATTTAAAGGAATTAAGAAAAATACACTTCCCAAAAATACTTTTAGTATCAATAATGTACTGGTGTTATCCAGAATAAACGTACAGTTTAAGTCACTTGTGTTGCTACAGTTCTGGAATATTGACTGCACTTAACAACAGGGAGCAGTGGATATAATGTGAAACTGATTGCCATCAATCAAAAAAGCCTCTGTTGAAATGTCTGACTTTGTTCATCAGGGACGACTTCCTCACCAGTCATGAGTTTAGCAGGGATTGACAGATCCAACAGTGGGGTGGTGTTGCAGTGTGAGTCTAAAGGCTGGTATCCAGAGCCTGAGCTGTTGTGGCTGGACGGTGAGGGAAAGCTGCTCTCTGCTGGACCTACAGAGACAGTCAGAGGTCCTGATGACCTCTATACTGTCAGCAGCAGAGTGACTGTGGAGAAGAGACACAGCAACAGCTTCACCTGTAGAGTCCAACAGAAGATCATCAACCAGAGCAGAGAGACACAGATTCATGTTCCAGGTAGAAATCTTTATTTTTTTAAAAATTCATTCAGCATCTCTTTAGCTTCATTTGGCTGAGCTATACTTTAAGTAAGTAAGTACAGTTTATTTATACAACACTTCATTTTTCAGACATGAGTCATAAAGTACTTTACAGAGCGAGAGAGTTACAAAATGCAAAAACATAGAAGGCATTCAACACAGGAATACAGTACAGCTTCAAATAAAGTACATAAGAAGACTTAGCACACACAGATTACTTTGAAATGACTCCACAGAAGCAGTAAACCTTAGAGGCGCAGGCAGAGCTTTCCACAACTTGGGTGCATCGTTCACTGCAAGTTTTTAAACGGGTGTGTGGGACAGACAGTAGGTTTAACCTACTTTACCTTAGAGAGCGAGCTGTGAACTATACATATATATATATATATATATATATATATATTACAACCCCTAAATTCCGCAGTCTGGAGTGGGAAGCTGAGGAAAAGAGCCCTATGCGTTGCATGATCATGGGAATGATCAATCCTGGAATCAAAACCTCTGACTTGTCAGCGTTGAGCTGTAAGGTGTTTTCTGCTGTTCAGTCCCTGATAGCTGCCCAACAGTCTAGGAGCTAGTTTAACCTAAAAGCCTCACTTGGCTTGAATGAGTGATGGAGTTGGATGTCATCTGCAAATAGATGATATGGAATATTGTATCTGTTTATAATCTCACCCAAGGGCAGCAAATATAAAGAGAATAAAAGAGGCCCCAGGACTGAACCCTGACAAGTCAGTGAAGAGGCGTCAAATATTAAGTCTCCACAAGAGATAATGAAACATCTGTCAGTGAGATAGGATATGTAAACCAGTCTAATGCAGTGCCTGATATGCCTACATACTGTGTATTAGAGTAACTATTATTGTTTTATTATTTCAGATGATTTCTTTGTGGCGCCGTGTAGTTCTGCTGTTTGTGTCACCATCAGCTTGGTTGCTTGCTTCGTGACTGTTCTTGCAGTTGTCTTTTCCATCTGGAAATGGAGGCATAACAAAAACAGTAAGTCACATATTATTACATTTTATGTTCTATTTATCTTTGTAACAGTTAAGGGTTTTACAAGTAAAAGTCCAAATGCATGTTTAAACTGTTTGGAATGGAATGGTTAACCTGTGCTTTTGTTAGTGTTTTAGTTTCACTTCATGTTTCAGCTGTGCTTGTGTATCCTGTTCAGTATCAACACCTTCTTGCAAAACAGCATCAAACAAGATAACAAGCACTTAAGACTCAAGAGTTTCCTCTTCCTATTTGCAGAAACTGAAACTAATATGATTCTGCAAAGAGAGAAACAGCAGCTCATGGCAGAGAGTGAGAAAATAAAGGATACAGAGATGAAAATGGCGGAAATTGCTGCAGAATTACAGAGGAATAAGGAAGACATGGTTGGTATACTGATGAGACAGAAGGAGGAATTCACAAATCAGAAAGATAAACTCAAACAGCGAAAGAAGAAGATGCAGGAACTGCTGGATGCAAATGAGACACAGTTACAGTCACTGGAGAAAGAAACAGAGGATACAAAATGCAATAATACAACTGGATACCTAAAGCTGGAAGACATAACATCTAATTACAGATGGGGCCTGACTGATGGACAAAAAGAACTTGAGAAACTGGTACTGGATGCAGAGAAACTATTACAGACAACAGAGAGTTTAGTTAGAACAATGGAAAAGAAGGAAGTAGAGAACATGGAGGGAAAATAATGTGGGACTAAAAGAGTTTGAGGTTTAAATGCAAAATGAATCAAAGATAAAACCAAAGCATTCAGTTGGAACCAAGAGAAATCTTTTTGTTTTCTTTACAAAAAAAAGCAAGAACCTGTTTTTAGTTTCGTATTATTGTATTTTTCATTTCTCACGCTTCTCACACTTTTCTCACACACGATCGTGTTGATTCTTACTTCTGGAGGTTTCATAATAAACAACAGTTCTGTGAACATTCAGTGTTTGAACAGCCTGAATTTTCTTCCATATTAACCTTTTTTGACTGTTTTAAACTGTGTTTACAAGCTAGCAACACTTCCGCTCATGGTTCTTTGGGAGTTACCATTTTTTCAGAAACAACAGTTGTTTGAGAGGCTTGCTGAGCCAAAATCGCACTAAGCTCTGTGTCACCTCTGTCCTCCAGCTAGACACAGGTGTTAGAAACAGCTCGTTAGGAGACTTTTTGATCTCTTTGATGTTTACAAACACAGCCACAAGCACAAATACACACACAAACACACACACACACACACACACACACAAACACACACAAACACACACACACACACACACACACACACACACACACACACACACACACACACACACACACACACACACACACACACACACACACACACAAACACACACACACACACACACACACACACACACACACACACACTACTAACACACATATATTGACAGACACACAAGCCATCTCCACGTTTGGATATTCTCCACAGCCACTTTGGATAAATCGGGCATCAAAATTTTCAAAGTAATGTACTTCAAATAATATTTGCTGCTTTTTCAGCCATTTCAGAATCGTGGTGAGGTGATCTTTTCAATAGGACTTGTAGTTTTCGCTCCGATATCCCATTTTTGAATACAAGTTTCATCTTAAAAGCGGCGCCCCAGTGGCTCACCTGGTAAAGCTCGTACCACATAGGCCTAGTCACACACACACATTTATATTGAGAGAAACACACAAACACCATGTCCATGATTTTGATTGACCTTCAAAATGAAAGTCTTAAAATGATAAGAGGAAATTATTGGCTCTATTTTTCCAACCCTTATGCAATTTATACTGTCAAACACAGGAGCACAGACATTTTCAAAATAAGAGTCTCAAAAAGGTAAGAGGTAAGATAGGTAATAAAAGATTGATCTTGGAAGTTGTCGTCTGTTCGGGGATGTAGTGGTATAGCTTTATTGCAGATCAACTTCTGTTAGGGCATGTACATGTGTGTATACATGTCTTGCTGTGGTTGTGAGGACGCATTTGTGTTTGAAACCATCAGTGTGAGTTTATTTTTGCCAGTCGTGACAGCTTCAAAAGGCTTTTTGAGGCACATCCTTGACAGTTTTAGATCGATCTTACAACAAGGTGGAACTCATTGTTTTCATACACAGAACATTCTACAAAGAGGGAAGCAGAACGTCGACCGTCTGATGGTTTTACTGGAGACATGACATGAGGTGAGTTCAGAGAATATGCATTTATTCTAATGATGATCTGCAGCACAGGTTCCTCCATCCATCTGCAGGACACAATATAATGTATTTATCATTAGGGTGCACAGTATGGTACGTCATGTTTAGAAGACATCCACAAAGGCTGCATTTACCCAGGTTTTATAAAGTGACGCTCCTCCTGTCTCTCCAGACTGATCTGTCATCTCGTGGCGGGAACTCCCTACCTGCTGTCCACCATCTTGCTGGTGCTCATACACAAAGACGAGGCGAAAGGTGAGTCACAGATTTCTCAATAAAGGAGATAAACTGTGATGTTATTACTTACTAAAAATAATGAAAAAAAAGATGATGATTCCTCAATAACGACACAGTCAGGAGCAGTGCTTTGATATTCATTTTTTATTTAAATTTTTAGGACATTTTCAGATGCATTGTTGAGAGTTAAACTGTGAAAACATGTTTTTCTTTTACATGTTTTTGTTTCTACAGCGCAACGAGATGAACAGACATCAAACTCCAATGAAGAACAGATGGAAGAAATCGTATGACGCATAATAATAATCATAACAATGATAACAATAATAATAATAATTATAATAATAATAAATGACCTACTTTAACTTTGACTTTATTTTTGACTTATGTGTCAAAGTGTTGATGCTGACAACCTTGACCTTCAGTCCATCAGATTGGGGCATTGTTACTTTTTCACCACTAGATGGAGCCAAACACACGACCCACTGACCCAGAGCTGATTCCCTCCAAACTGTTTGATGCTTTTTCCCCCTAAACGTGTTTATATGTACAGTTTACTTGTGTTTACTGTCTGCTCATAAGACAATACACATTTACATTAGTGGCAAAATTCAAGAATGTTGTGACAATGAAGATGTCTTCCGCAAGTTCTGAAACGTCATCTAGATGACAATGTGTGTGCATCCGTGTTGAACAAATAGGGGTCCTTGGCTACCCCAAACAGTGGAGCTGGCTGCTGTATTTCTAAATCTGCAGCAGCTGCTTTTCTCACATTATAATAGCACGGGAACCTTATGTGGAACCACGTCCCCATTGTTTCAAAGCTAAATGTCCAACTTTTAAGACAGCAGGAAATTAAAACGTTTACAGGGCCTGGTAAGAAAAGACATGGTTTTTTGGGCTTCTAGACTAATTCATCCTCTCACGACACAACTGAAACACCTGGTTTATTTTCAACTCAACACACTGTTTATTACCTTATAGTGACAGGTGGGGTGAGCAATGTGCTCGCCAAGCAAAAATGGCAGGGCACTAGAAGTCTAAGTCTCAAACAGCCCTCGCATGCGAAACACAACTCTGCTGGTGGATGATGTTGTTTGCAAACCTCTTGTGCAATGACACCTTAGGTTGGAGGCTACGTAGGCCAAATGCTTCCTCATATGATCTTGTTATGGATACTATCCACTGAGTTATAGGCAGCGGAAGTTCAGGCAACTGGCCGGAAAATGTGATGGGGACAGTGTACGTGGGCCGGCTACCTCGGTGGGTCATTGCATTTCAAATCTAAAAACAAAGTAAGTCCGCCTTATCCACTTCTAATTAACAGCTGTTTCACCGCTGTAAACCGCCTTAGTTGGCCGGTGACGGGTTGACCCGAGTGGTCTCCAGTCCGTCTTTATTATACATACTTCCGTTAGTGTGTGGTTGCCTAATCCGTCAGTCTTGCACACATAACATGATCACTTCCACTAATTGAGAAGAATAGAGGACCACCAGGTCCTCTTCTGGCGTCGTTTGGTGGACTGGTGTGTTCTTGGTTACCTCAGTGCTCCTTTTCCATTGCCGGTACCTTTCTTTTGTGGTATTTGCTTTGTGTAAACCATCAAAAAAGATAGGGACTTTGCCCACCTTGAATCATACCCCAGACTAGCATCGGCGCCGTCAGTTTAAGTTGAAGAAATTGTAAAGATGCGGCCCTGTTCCAGTCCTAAATCGGCTTCAACTATTTCAACTGGCCAAAGCACATCTGGTTGTCCTTCCCCCTTCCGTCCTCGCACTTCCCTCCTTTCTGGGGTACAGTTACTGTGTTAGATTCACGGTTTCTTCCTGTTCCAGTATATTCGACTAATGATTAGATATGGTTTACCCTTTAGAAGAGTCATGAATAGCAGAAGGAAGAGAGGGCCAGAGGTGACGTACGCTGGGGGCTTTGCTGAATCCAAAAAAGCGGGCTTTAACAAAGTAGCATAGGTTTAAAAGACAACAAATGGACTATGACTGACAACCCATATTTCAACCATATTAACAGTTTTGAATATGGTACTCCTGTGGGAACTGTAAGTAAACTGAAAATACAATGTTATCTCATTCTAGATCTTTGGGATACGGATTACTTGGCTAAATTTATCAAAAATGATTTTAAACCATGATACAAACCAGTTGTATTTCCATCTAATTCTTTGATTGAGGCACCCTCGAAAGTTTGAACCCTCTTTTTTACTGCCTAGACGCTACAACTGGTTCTTCAGTTTCTGTTTAATGGGACAACAATTTCTAATGTAAACATCAAAACATGTTTCAAATAAAATCTTTCGCTGCATATTCTTCAGGTGGTTTTGTGATCCTTGGAAGACGGTCCTGTCAGAGCCAGTGATGGAGGGGACAAACCGTGACTCTTCACTGCAAAAACCGAAGGACAGTTCCATAATCATTGCAGCTGAGTTCTATAAGAACGACAAATTAGTCGGCATGGGTACACAGGGAACATGACCATCAAAATGTTTCAAGTCCAGATGAAGGTCTTTACAGATGGTAACATCTCTGGAGCTGAGAATCACCACAGAGGTTTGCTGGTCGTCAGAAGCGTGAGACAGTAAACTCAAATATTGGTTATTGATTGATTGTTTGGCGTATGGGTACAGATGGTGACGAGAAGAAGTGGTAATGAGAGCTGCATCATAAGTTGTTTTTTTTCTGTAAGTGCCTTCAGTCTCTCAGAACATCATGAGGAGACTCCTCTAGCCCTCAGTGATCCCCCTCCTTCCCTCAGTGATCCCCTCCTGCCCTCTCCCTGGCTGCGGTTTGGTTGTCACTGTTCTAGTGAATGGTGCTGCTGGTGCTGCTGGTGGTGGTGGTGGTGGTGGGGGTACCTACACTGTTAGCAATTAACACCACAATTTATCAGCGAGACAAAAATGAAGAATCCACCAAACACAGGTAATGGCTGAACGCTGCGCTTTTACTGCAGCTTTAGTTCCTGGATTGTGTATTCATATTTTATCACTTTTATTAATTTTATTATTGTAGCATTTATTGTGGGATGGATTTGTACATGAGGTTAAATAGGTGTCACATCGTCTCAAATAATTTTGCTTGTACTGAAGAAATATACTTTTTAAACTACTTGACAGTAATCATGTGAAAGATGTACATAAATTTAGAACTCATGAAGATATTAAATAAAACGGTTACTTAATTATATTAAATTCAAGTTTATATTTATTTGAAATTAATTAAGTAAAAGTTTTTAAATAGTTTTCAATAGAGCAGGAAACGTGACTGTTGAAAAAAAATATGAAGTAAATCTTATTGTATTGTTCTTGTGTTCAACATTTTCAAATTTACATTGTTGTACATGAAGTTGTATTACTTACTGTAATTATGTTAAATGTTGCACATAGTTTGAATCCCATCACGGGGCTGTGATTTATTTTGCCAGCAAGTTTCTACTATTGTCTTGACTGATTATTGACACAGATATGTTTTACATTAATTAGTGATAATTTAGTTTTATTTCGGCAAAGTCTTCAAATATTGCGTTACACTTCAACACATCTGGAGCACAGGAAGTCGGAATATAGTAACAAACTTCAGACTGCCTGATAAAAAGCATTTCACCGACATGAATATACTGTCTGTTTAAGGTGTTGCGTCCATTTATAAATCTGTGTAAGCAAATTTGTGCCTGGGTGTTTATTTCTTTTTTTATTACAAATGTCTTTTATTTTCTTTTGTCATGTGTTTCTTAACAGCCAACTGAAACGTCAGCCTAGATCACATGGCAACATATGCTCTCTCAAACACACCCAGAGGAAACAGGTACAAGCTGTAACATTTATTTGTTTACTTTTTTTACTGGTATTTAAACAAAGGTTTTATACATGTAATAATATACATTATAATCTACCATAATATAGACATACAAACCCATGCCGTTCTGCCACAGGCAAATCTGTGGTGCAAACACCCATTTGTCTTAGTTAGCCGGGGGAGTAAATTTGGCAACGTCACTTTTAGGTTACTAAAATGCCTTCATAAGCCCAGGCTCACATGCAGAAACAGCCTGAAATTGAATATGAAAAAAATGCCTCGCCTGGATATAAGATGATTTTTTGTTTGTTTCGCTCTCTGTTTTGTTGTTTTAGTTTTGTTTGTTTGTTTGTTCTCTGTTTGTGTTGTTTTTTGTTTGTATTTGTCTGTTTGCTTTTTAGCCACAGGCGGTGATTGCCATATCTGGCGGCTGGGCCTAGTAAAAGCGAGAAGACAAAAATTTTCGGTCCCACGTGAAGAAAAAAAAGAAAAAAAAAAAAAACCCCCAAATTCTTAATAACATGCTACCTCGTCCAGAAACCAAAGGAAGTGGAAAGGTAGCCAAAGTTGAATTTTTGATTCTCTAATGTATTTACCTTCTTAGCAGCACAAGAAACTAACAGGGAGGTTTTTGTTGTTACTTGCCTCAAGAGTTTT
Organism: Seriola dumerili; assembly: GCF_002260705.1. Taxonomy (NCBI): domain Eukaryota; kingdom Metazoa; phylum Chordata; class Actinopteri; order Carangiformes; family Carangidae; genus Seriola; species Seriola dumerili. Next base: position 79,363 of record NW_019174409.1, read on the forward strand.
GTTGTCATTAGGTTAATTAGGGGAAATTTTGGTTTCTTAAACATCAAATTTAATACCTACTGATTTTGTGTTTTGAATGGTCAAAAAGTGATTTCCAGTAACATGGGAAAATAATACAGTTCCACAATATTTCAAGGCAAGGGGTGGTGACGGTGCGCTGATCCAATCACATTGACAATACGAGCTTTTCTCCAAAGAACCAAGAGAGGAGAAGCGAGACCATGATGTTTTATTTTCACTTTTACTTAACTGGTCTCAATAATAATATTCTTATATCCACTATAACACAGCACAAACCCTTATGAAGGACACTTTTCCTTTGTTTTTTCGTATCTCTCTTCCAGTCATGCTATCGCAGACTAATTTGTGGAATTTTGTCATAATTGCTTTTGTGAAGTCTTTCTGAAGAGTAATTGGCTAAACGTGTGTTGTGATGTTCACTGTGACCTTTGAGACCTTCGAACAACCAAAATGTAGTCAGTTCACCTTGAGTCCAAAGGTGACACGTTTGTACCAATTGAAGAAGTTCCTTCAAGGCGTTAACTGAGATATTGTGTCACGAGAAACGGGAGAACTGAAAACAATAACGGCTGTCGGCGGCGGCAGAAAGCACCAAAAAATGAACATGGACTAAGAAAATGACGTGTTATTCTTTCTATATTATCAATATCATTATTCTTTGTCACAGTGGTGATGATTTGGTGGCTCGGTCAACAAACGTACGGTATGCTACCTGTCAGAAATACCAAGCAAGGGAGAAAGGTATATTTCAGACTGTATCCGCTTTACAATGCCTAGCAGCGTGGTTCTAACAGAGCAATGCCGCTATGGTCAAGTTGTTATAATCATCTTCAGGTTCAGACTGAAAATCTCAGTCAACATTATGGTCTCCCAAGTAGGATGGAATTCATAATCATTTTGTTTGCAGACCCTCAGGATTGGAAACCAAATATTTCTGTATGATATTTTCCTGGTCAGTGAACTACCATTAGAGACACGTTCAGTGGTCAGTCAAAACTATCTGAAACATGGGCGACCGTTTTAAACTTCACCAACCCTCTGTAGGTTTTTCTTCATGTCAGACAGTAGGGATGAGCTAGATGGTCAAGTCGTTCTCGTCTGTTGAAGACTGAACACTGTTTTCTTTCTAGTATTCTAAGATGTTGATGGCAGGTGATATTTTGATCCTTTCGGCTCTGTGACCCTTCTAATGTCCGGGTGGATGACTCACTGCTTGCTGGCTGGTTGTGGTATTCAGTTATAAAACACTGCACATGGAGACAAACGACACATGGGGCGATGAACTGACATAATGTTCATAGAAATGTAATCACTTTAACCGTCTACATTGGATAGACTAGTTGCACAGAATGAATTTTTGTGAAACACACTCAGCTCACACAAACCTCAGAGCTTGAGATGGAAAGGTTTTTAAGGAGAGAAATATTATACCTTCAACAACACAAAAATATATTGATAGTGGGAACCCTAATTTTAATAATACAATCACTCCAAAGATACAACAAAGTAACACATTCTATCATTATCAATACTGAAGATAGAAAGCTGTACTCTTGATTTTAAACCCACCACAGTAATCTTACAGAAGGAGGTGCGGGAAACAACAATCTTGGTGCCAGTAGTTAAAATGAGTTGTAGACCTGACAGGTTATGTCATTCTTGATGTGTTTCCAAACAGAACCCCAAAAGAGTCCGGAGCAAGTACCGAGTCAACATGAAGCTTTACAGGTGATTTGTATTGCACACTCACTACTTGTGAGCGTTTTTGCACTCATGTTTTTTTTTAAAATGTCGGCTTTAATGCTCCACAGCCAACAAGAAAACAAAAAAGAGTCACCCCTTTGGCTGTTTTGTGTCGTATTTCTTCCCAATTTTATATTAGGTTTTTGTATTCTCAATTGTTTAGGGGGTAAGAACTGGAGGCGATTACCAAGGTTATTACTGTTTTAAAAATGTTGCAATTACTAACCAAAAATATTCTAACCTATTCCCATGTTTACAAATCATTACCTGACATGAGAAATGTTTATTCATTTGTCTTCCTGTTAAATCCACAGTAAACTCGGACGGTCAACTTACAGTCTGTCATAGTCGGTCAAGGCACAGGGTGCTTGAGCCCGCTCTCATTTTACGAACATGCGGTGCGAAGAGGTCACTCTTATATTGTTGGGTTTTTCATCGCGGAAAGGATCGTGTTTTAACCATTGGTGCCTAATAGTGAGAAAGAAAGCTGCTTGCCTAGATTTAGTAATACATCGCTTTGTGCGTCCAGGCTGAAACTTCAAAACACGCACTGGCAGGTCAGACTGATCATTTCCAATGCGTTCACAGTCATGGATCTATTACTAGAAGAGCATCCCCTCTATGCTCACGAGGCATCAGGTGCCAGTGGCATGGCTTAGTAGGCAACACAAGCTGGGTATTGTATAGGCGGACTTCTAATATATATATATGTATAGTATACAGTGTATATATACAATTCTATACAGTGACAGAATTAGAGCTTTTCACACGTTTCTGGGTGGAGCTGTTTCTCCCACACTCCTGACCTTCCTGTTAAATGCTCTGGTTATTACAAAAACCTCGGTTCTTTAATAATGCGGCTGTTTGTCGCACTAGAATAAGGTGTCGGTGACCACCAATCCCACCTATTGTTGGACGGTGTTGGTGACAAGCGCAGAAAGCACAACAAACCCAACAAAGGTACTACTTTTATCCCTTTCTAGGACACAAGGTACATCATTTTGAGCCATACACCCTTTCCTCCTGGCCTGTCGCTCATGCAGCACCCTTAACGATTTGTTAGTGGAAGGGTTGTTTACAAACTGTCTCCCTGTTGCAACTCCGCCCCAAAGTTGGATCATGAAACGCTTGTATTCGTTGGTATTTAGTTTACAACACAACACACACACACCACACATTCACCCATTGGTCAGGTCTGTCTCAGAATTACAGATTCCTCCCCAAAAAAAAATAAAACTGGAGGTATTCATACCACATGTCAGCCTGCGTACCCTGTTTTCAGGCCAATCCTTACGCACCCCGGCTAGCCCATTATAATTTCACAGGCCTTTCTCAGATCAACCTGCCAGAGGGAGACCAGACTCACAGAGTCCAGTGGGATGTTTATTTTTCATGTTACTTTGATTTGTTTGTTTATATAAATGTTTGTGAAGTGCTATAGCAAATAAAGTTTGTAATAACAACATTAATTAGTATTAAGCACC